>NC_056732.1:1613480341-1613660341 GCF_019279795.1 Protopterus annectens | reverse complement strand
AATGCAACTAACTCTGGGCAAAACTGCATCCAAATTGTAGCTTGCTACAGATCCCCCACCATGCCCCAGGATTCCCACTCCTCTTTTCTTGATGTACTGGAAAATATTAGGGTTCAACCAAACACCCTAATAATGGGCAATTTCAACTACCCTGCCATTAACTGGGAAAACTACTCATGTACCAACTCCTTCACTCAATGCTTTCTGGAATTCATGAATTCCAATGCCCTGGATCAACTTATCCACACCCCCACCAGGGGCAACAATATCCTAGATCTAGTCATTACCAACATGAGTGACCAGTGTTCCACACCTGAAGTCAACGCCTCATTGGTCTGATCCGACCATAAGCTAATTACCCTAGATATCCACATCCTGCCCCCACTCCCCATTAAGGAAACCATGGCAAAAAATTTCTCCACAGCCAACTTCATGCTTCTTAAGACAGAAGTGGTGAACTTCATGACACCCATGCAGATAGACAATACAGTTATGACTACTGAATCCTACACAATTGCAATTTATAAGCACTTACATGAGTGCATAGAGCGTGCTATTCCAAACAGAACCAAGACGCTATCCTCCAAAAAAAGGAAGCCAGTCTGGTAGTCCCCTGCCATAAACAAACTGTACAACAGAAGGAAGAAACTGTTGCAAAAGAGAGTAAAATCCCATGAGTGGAGGAGCTCCCTGGTCAACCTCAGTAAGATGCTGTGATCCCTGATAAAATCTTCCAAAGCTAGTTACGAAAACAAAATCACCACTGATTCTAAAGACAACCACAAAGCATTCTAGAGCTATGTCAAGAATCTCAATGGCAACACTCAGATCTGCTCTGAGTTACAGCACAATGTCACTAATTATACAGACCCAACTAATATTGCCAACATCCTGGCAGATAGGTTCAGTGCTAACTTTACTCCCCTCTCACCCCCTAAAGAGCCCATCTCTATACTGGAAGAATGCAAAGTTCCTGTAATCATGGATATACAGGTAAAACCAACACTATCCAAAGTCAAGAACACAGCATCCATGGGATCAGACAACATCCCAGGCTGCATTCTACATGAACTACAGAATGAACTGGCACCCCACCAAAGTACCATGTCCAATCATAGCCTCACCTCAGGCTTTGTGCCCACTGAATGGCGCACAGTGATGGTTATCCCACTCCACAAGGTGGGAGCCCCCATGGTCCCCAGAACCTACCGCCCCATTAGCCTGATGAGCCTGATCTGCAAGGCCATGGAATGTATCATCATGGAACTTATAAACAAAGACATTAGTAATCTCCAAACTCTGGACCCCACCTAGTTCGAGTTTGTAAAAGGCAGATCATGTCTCCTAAACCTGATAGACTTCTTTGAAGCAGTTACCAAAGCCGTAGATGAGGGTAAGGTGGTCCACACAGCCTATCTAGATCTTGCCAAGGCTTTCAACACCATCCCCCACTCTGGAATTATAGATAAACTCACTAAACTAGGTATAAATCCCTATGTCACAAGATGGGTTGCCAACTGGCTCACTGACAGAACCCACACTTTGAAAGTAGCAGACTCCAAATCCGACTTCAGACCAGCAACAAGTGGAGTACCACAGGGTTCAGTCCTGGGTCCTCTCCTGTTTGGTATCTACTTCTCTGAAATACAGGCTAACACAGAAGGTCATTAGCTAATGAAGTTCACAGATGACTGCAAACATAATCGAAACTCCTAATGATGTGGACATCCTACAAAAGAGCCTCACTGAGACAGATGCTTGGTGTCAAAGCCATGGCCTCCAGCTCAGTGACAAAACATGCATTTGGTAAAAACTCTTTACCCATGAACTACAACGTAGGCAGTAGTATACTTAACACCGAAAGTGTGATAAGAGACCTCGCTACAAAGGTGGACAGTAGCCTCTCCTTTGATAATCACATTGCCACAGTAGTCAGGAAATCCTTCTATGTGGCACACCTCATCACAAAAGGTTTCTCATCTAGAAAAAAAGAGGTCATTGTTCCCCTCTACTCATCACGCATTAGACCCATTATAGAGTACAATGCCCCTTTTGGTATGTACCTCACAAGACATCTACAACAACGGGAAGGGCCACAGAAATACCTCACAAAGAGGATTACCAGCCTCAAACAGATGCCCTATGCAGACCTTCTCAAAAAACTCCACCTTTACTCTGTTGCATATCGCCTACTCAGAGGTGATCTCTGCCTAACATACAAAGCTATGTCAAACCCAAAGCTGTTAGACATGCTCCACTTATAAAATCCCAATCCCTCCGAGCTACATGCTCTAGGGACCTAAACCTTGTCACCACAATAAACAGAACATGCCAGAGGGATAGATTTCTGTCCCAGAGACTTCCCATACTCTGGAATAAACTACTTATCTATATCAAACAAAGCTCCTCATTAGCACTCTTCATGAAAAATCTTGATGATTGGATGGGAAATAGGAAATTCACCCTGGGGATCACTTCTGTAGCTCTGCTTGACAGTGGCACAGGAAAATAATTTTCTTGGGTGGCAAAACCCAGGGTACCTTTTTGGCTGGGCTTGTATAGGCCCTAGGGCCGATAGCCTAGTACCTACCTATGAACCTATGAATATAATCAGACTCAGTTGCAATAATAGTTATGATACTATGATTCAAATCTTTGTATGACCACATACACAGTAGGAATGGATTGTTCAGATGTTCTAGGTCATTCTATTCTGTTCAATTAGTATTGATATAGTTATAAACACAAGAGACTGTAATACAGGTATAAAATATATAGGTATTAGAAGCTTATGCTGATAAAGCAGCTAGGTTAATTGATGAAACTGACTCCTTATTTTCCAATACCTAGTAGTGGTTTACACAATATTACATACAAATCCACTGTGATTGCCTGATGGACCTTTTATGTTCATATTTGTTTGAGTTAACTTAGAAATGCTTTACTGTTTACATATACTACATTTAAAGCAGAAGCTATTTATGTATGTTTTTGGTGTATGAGATGGTGTTAAAGGGTGGTTTAGTTAATTTATTAACTAAACCTGGAACTTTAGGTTCCATGTATGTATGTTTTCTTAGTTATTGGTTTCAGAATTTGTTTCTAAAGATTTTTGACTCATCAGTGATACATAACTTCATGAATTACTTCAAGTCATTAAACTTGGAAGGTATTATTGATGCTCTAAATATAACTTTAACAAATGATGATATATAAATGCTTATCATTAAATATTAATGGCTTAAATAGCAATGTCAAAAGAGCTAGTTTAATTAAATTCATTAAAATGCACAGAGCTCAAATAATCTTCTTGCAGCAAACCTACTTGCTGGAGAAGGATTTGCAAAAATTATCATTTAGTGGTTTTACAGTTCTCACAGATTCCTGCTTTAGAGCCAAAAGAAGAGGTACTCTTATACTATGGAATAATACTTATATACTACCTAAAATTCTAAACACCTTTTCTGATAAAGGTGGAATGTTAAGCTTAGTAGTGCTAGAAGTTAATAAGAAATGCTGCACACTGGTAAACTCATATTGGATTCCTGGTCTAGGAACTAAATATGTGAAGAAATACTTGGATCTCATTACTTTACATGCAAAGGGAGAAATTATTCTGGCGGGAGATTTCAATTGCTTGTTATCAGATGAAGACACTTCTAAAAATAGTAAGGTTAAACTAACGACACAAGCTAAAAAGGTAAACAGTTTTATAGCCTCAATGGATTTTAGAGACATACATAATTTAAGAGTTCAAAATTCACTTCAGTACACTCATTATTCTTTCCAATTTGGCACACAAACTAATATTGATAAGATTTTTGTGTCTAACACTCTTTACTCTAAAATAAGTGATGTTGTAATACAGTCATGTCCACTGTCTGACCACAATGACTTTTTGTTCAGCTTGACTGTGAACAAAGATGATATGATAATTTTTCGAAGAATCCCAGCCTATGTTACTAAGTTAAAAGGTTTTAAGGAGTGGTTATTAAAAGAAATAAATAAATGCATTTATGGAAAACAACAATAATGGTAAAGTAACAGATATCATACTCTTGGATGCATTAAAAGGTCACATCTTTAGTGGAGTTATAGCTTGGTATTTTCAAGGGAGAAAGGAATGGGACAAGGAACTTTCTGATTTACAAGCCAAAACAGATAAGTTGAAACAAATTTAAAATCAAATGATAAAGCAGTACTTACTGAAATTTCTAAGCTGAACCACAAATATTTAGAAATATTGACTCATAAGGTTGCTATAAGCTTAGAAAAGATTAAACTACAGTCCTATTCACCCTATTCAGTGAACCCCAGACATTTACATAAACTAACTATCAGATCCAAACAAATTAATAAACAAAATCACATTAATGAAATTAAATACAAGAATAATAACACAGTAAAAAGAACAACTGATTCAGGAGGTATATTAGAAACCTTTAGAAATCATTGTCGGTCAATCAATGACATGCAATCACCACTAGATTCAGACGATGTAATAGATACATTTCTACAAGAAAATATCAAGACTAAACTATCAAAACAACAAAATTTGTTTAGAGGTTTTAGCCAACCTTGTTAAATCATTTGTAAATACTTCACTGTCATAAATAACCTGCATTCATGTTTTCTTGTTTTTCAAAATGAATAAAAATATTTACAAAAAAAAAAAAACAAAGTAGTACCCCCTAAATAAACAAATAACCTTAGCAGAAGTAAAAGGACAAGTTAAAAATCTGAAGGATTATAAAGCCCCAGGGTTAGATAGGATAATCCCAGAAATATATAAAATTCTTCCAGAGTACACAATAAAGTTATTATTAAACACATTCTCCATGGTTAAACAATACTTACTTTTCCCTCCCTCGTGGAAGTACTCAATAATTTCCCCCATTCTGAAACAAGGTAAGGACCCCCAACTATGTGCATCCTATAGACCCATATCATTGTTAAATATTTATTATAAAATTCTCATGTCTATCCTAGCCAAAAGACTAAAGAATATATTACCCAATCTAATACACTTTGATCAAACTTTCTTTATCTTACATAAAAAAGTGTACGACAATATTATTGAGCTACTATCTCTAATAGACATTGCAAACAAAACCAAGAGAAAATTAACTATTATTAGTCTGGATATTGATAAGGCATTCAATTACCTTAGTTGGTCATACTTACAAAAAAATATTTAAAGAATTTAACTTTACTTCAGATTTCACTAAACTGATATTAAATATTTATAGTGATTCTAAAGCATTTGTTAAGATTGGTTCATGTCTATCATCCCCAGTAAAAATTCATAAGGGAACTAGACAAGGTTGCCCTCTATCCCCAATATTTTTTGCTTTATCAGTGGAACGTTTTGCTTCATTTATTAGAAATAACCCAATTATCAAAGGATTTCAAGTTAATGACAGATACTGTCCAAAAGTTCAGCTTTTTGCTGACGATATTCTACTAATGTCTAGTGACATAGAAAGCTCTTTACAACATATCGTGAATGCCATAACTCTATTTGGAAAAATCTCAGGGATCAATTTTAATCAGGATAAAATCAAAACACTTTTAATCAATAAGAAAATAAATAGCAATTTGCAAAAATACAATACATTCAACTGGGAAAATGATGATAGATTATCTAGGAATAAGTAATAAGAATAAATGGAATGAGACTACCGGTAGCTATAATCAGTGACTTGACTAAAAAGTCGAACAAAATGTTTTTCACCATGGAAGACAGACTTACATTAATAAAAATTATTATTTTGCCCAAGATTTTATTTTACATATAGTCATTGATTTTACTTCCTCCTAAGAAATTATTTAAACAAATAGATTCCTTATTACTAACTTTTCTATGGTTCCCAAAGAAACCAAGACTAGCCTATAAATGGCATGTTAGAGCCTGGGACAGTAATGGGATTGGCTTTCCCAACATAGAATTATATTCCAAATCTTTTATTATTAACATAATACTGCACTGGATTTCATACATATATACCTCTAGCCAGAAACAACTACATAAAATACATATAACTTCCTCTGAGAACTCAGAAACCCAGTTTAAGGAAACCTTTGGAATTAACAAAATATTTTGGATATTCCATGAATATTGCTTATATAGTAAGAAACTTAACCACTTCTCACATGGTATAAACCAAATATTTTATATTTTCAAAAATATAATCTACAACAATTATACTGTAAAGAACACTTTTTCATTACATTTCCCATAGCTTATACACCAGATTGCCTAGATACCTTCAATATGAATAAGATGCGGAATCTTAAAGAGAATAATATAAGGTTTTGGCACCAGTTTACAGACAATAAGAACATCCAACCAATGAACTTTCTCTTAGCCAGATACAATGTCTGTCAAGATAATTGGCTCTGTATTTAATCTTTAAGACAGTTTGTTGAAAATAAATTGAGAGTGTCAATAAATCTGGAAACTGATATTATACCAAGATTGAGACAACTATTAATATGGTGTAGTTCGATGAACATTGAACATAAATTAAGCATATCACCTGTATATAAAATCCTACGAGAAGACTTGATTACTTTTGACCAAGCTTTTTGGAATTACTCCATAAAGATTAATGGTGAACCTTTATCTAATGATAATAAGAAACAGTTATTAAATTCAATAAAAACACTTCATCATCTTTATATTGGGGACTATATACCTGGAGATTTATTCATAGAAGCTTTTACACCCCACACAGAATTGACCTTATAACCAAGAGTAATGAAAGAAAATGCTGGAGGTGTGGTAATATTCTTGAAGCCAACTGGGTTCATATGTTCATCAAATGTAGAACTCTCTCACAATACTGGAGTGATTTTAGACATTTCACAAAAACCCTGTGGTCTGATAACTGTCAAATTACTAGCTCTTTGATATTATTCAATGTCTCTGCCCCAAGTGTAATTCTTAGACATCAGTTAACTGTTCTTTGGTTAATTATAGCTATTGCTCAAAAAATAATTACATTGAACTGGAAAAATAAGCAAAATCTTATGTTTACTAAGTTTATTTCAACATCAAAATCTGTATGTAAAAAAGAAATGCAAACTATTTATCAGAGATAATCAAATGTAACACACAAAAGATTAGCTTGCCAAAAATTGGAGAGATTGTTAGATAAATACTGATTACCTTTCTTGGATAAAATAAATGTTTTTCATGGATGTTTGTATATAGTGTAAACAGTTATTATGTTTTATATTGTTTATTTTTAATACTTTATGTCCATGTTTATTAACAAAATTTAATAAAAATGTTTTTGGAAAAGAAACACAATATGGGATGTGAAATATTTATTGACAGTAGATTTCTTGTCTGGAGAACAATATGAAAAAGCATTTGTTGGATTTTGTTAATTATGTTAACTCTGCTGGAATTATGTTAATCATAGTGATTTTTGTTTAAAGTTTAATTGTTCTAATTATTTATATGCATTTTGAGTATATGGATTTATGTCCAGCAGTTATCATTTACAGTTTAGCTTTTATTATAACGTAATAATTATAGATTATGACACAATATGACCTACCATCCACAATGCATAAAATGAATTATTCTATAAACAAATCGGAATGTGTGAGAATAGGAATGCTAGCAGTCATGACAAAATTTGCAATAAGTTCAGAGATACAGACATGGCTATTACCCTATTAAAGTTGTACAACAAAATGATGAAGAAATGGAAAATTAATATTTGATCCCAAATGCACAAAACCAGTTGGTTCCTCAAAAGAACAATTGTACAAAACATTCTAGAAATATCTATATTGTTAGAAAGGTGTTAAATAAATACTACTCACTATGATGTATCAACTAAATAGTTAGAAAAGTAAAGTAGGATACTGCACATGATAATAAAACATCGGGCAGTCTTTATTGTATCTTACAAGCACATTCAATTGAATGACGCCAGTTAGTATGTATGCATTTATTTAATTATTTATTTTTACAGGTGGGACATTGCTTGTATACCAGATTGCAGAGGGTTTTACTCTCTGTATCCTTAAAGTACATTGGTCACGCTCTGAATCAAGTTAAAGTAACAAACCTTAGGAGACTGATATAGCATCTTTACCGTACGCAATACCAAATTATTCAGTTTTTGATATAAAAAGTGTGTTGTTTTTTATTTATATATATATATATATATATATATATATATATATATATATATATATATATCTAAGGACGGCTTCCTAAATTTGTTTTTCTCTGACTTGAAAATCCCTGCCATAACATCATGAAAGATTGAACCCTCAATCCCTTACTAACTAAATGAATGTATAAGCTATTGTATTTACATGTTCAATGAATCAGAAATAGTTTCTTACTACCTAGAAAAACAAGTTGTCAACTGCATTTTCCAAGTGAAAACATGTCATATTGAAAATTAACATATGTGAGATGATGTCATGCTGAAACTATAATGTAAGTAAAAACCCACTCCAATAAAGAGGTAAGTTATTTGGAAAGGGTTTTGGTTCTATATAAATATAAATGCCAAATGCCTAGCATGATATATTTTCTGGGTATGGTTATAGAGAAAAGCTAAGTAGACAATGAATCTAAAAAAAATGAAACAGCACACTTTAATTTTTGTATATTTTTAAACTACTTGCAACTTTAATGCAAATTAAATTTATTGTTAAAGATGCTTCTGAAAGTGAGCAATATACTTTAAACTATTATAAAGCACACATAACTCAGAAAAAAATGCACAAGGTATCAAACTTTTTAATTGGAGATTCTGTAATTAAACAGTATCAGTGCATCATGGATCACTTTAATGTAAGTCAAGCACATCAGCAGAAGACTTAATGGACTGTGTCACTTCACATCTGAAAACAGGGATCTACCATTATAGAAAATATACCTCAGCTGATGTAATCTTCCGATCATGATTCCACAAAATGGATCATTCATGACTAGGGTTACAACCTGTCCCATCTTTATGCAAGAAAGTCCCTGTTTGGGCAGTTGTGCCTGTAAGAGAAAAAAAAAGAAAAATGTCAGTTGTCCTGAGATTTTAGTACAAAAATGTTTCTTGTTTCCTCCATTAGCTGCATGAACAATTATTTTGTATCTGAAATAGCTTAATAGAGTATGAAACAACAGAATCAACTATATTCTGCAGAAGAGATCCTTTATATTAGAAATAAAGTGAAGTACAGTCACTTACATTGTTTGTGAGTATGGTTTGTCCTGAAAAACTGCATGTTTCAATTAAAAATTGTCTCTCTGTGGGCATCTGAAATGGTTCATATGTCCATAGGTGTTTACTAGGCTAACAACCACAAGAGCCATTTTAAGCCTAGCCATGCATCCCAAATCTCTGAAAAGTTCTGGTACCCTTGATAAGTGTAAGCAGGGGCTTGGAAAGTGAGACATTTGCAAGCAGAGGCCTGGGAGATGAACCACTTACAGGCTGCCTGTGTCCATTAGAGACATGGGTGCCAAACCAGGGATGAATTTACTCTTTCCCATCCAACTGTCCAAGTTACACTTAAATTGGGTTAGGGAAGAAAAGGGTTACAACCCTTTTCCTGGGTGTGCCTTCTGTTGCATGCTTTACTATGAGACTGTGTAAGATTCAGGTACTGTTTTCACCCTTGTGGTGCATTTTCTTTTCTCCAAAGCTGTGCAGGTATAGAGTTGGTGCATTTAAGTAATGGGTGTGGCCAACACATTTCCCCACATGAGAGAGTATATGTCCTCCTTACAAATAATATTTCTGAGTTGTAGATACAGATCAGGGTGTTTAGTTTTTAAAGATATATATATATATATATATATATATATATATATATATATATATATATATATATATATATATATATTGTTTCACTTCATGAACTCGAATTGCTGAAATATCAAATTTCAGCAATTCGTTTGCATGAAGCCAAAACCTCAAAATCACGAAAGTGCATAATCGCTAATGGGACTATGTCGAATTCGCGGTTATGCATTTCTGTGATTGTACAGCAGTTTTTGGGTGGGATGGTGTCTGGAGTGTAAGGTGAGTGAGTATGCATGAGTGATTTTGTAATGTGTACGAGTGGGTTAGGGTAGGGAGGTGGTGGTATGAGTGTGTGTTTTGGCTGTGCATGTGTGTTTTTTCTATTTTACTGATTGTACAATCTCGGAGTTAGTATATATAAGTATGGGGGTGTGGGGGTGCAGGAGGGCTTGCCCCTCTGCATTTGTGTAGTGTAGGTGTGTGTTTGTGTGGTGTGTGTGTGTTTTGTGTTGTATTTTGTGTGTTCGCTGTTGTAAGTTCGTGTTTGTGAGATGTCTGTGTTTTGATGGTTTCGACTTTATATACTTGAAATGCTGAAATTTGATATTTCAGCATTCTGAGTATATGAAGTGAAACCATATATATATATATATATATATATATATATATATATATATATATAGTATATATACATATATATGTACACATACATTTTTTGACAGGGAAAATACATTTGGAGGTTTTGTGTTGACTTCTGATCAGAGATCCTAGGAAAAGGCTATAAAGTTTGTAATACTTAAAACTGAAGGGATTATGATGTTTGTTTATATCTCCTTTATTGATGAATTTCATGGAAGTTGTCATAGATTTGTAGATTAAAAAACAAGAATAAGAAGATAAGATAAGGAAACTGTAGACTACAGTGAGGAATACATGGCAGCAAAAGAACTTATAAACATGATTACTGAAAAAAGTGATTAGTACACCTAATTGAATCTGAAGCAGTTTATTTCCATCATTCAGTTTACAAAAATATCATAATTAAAACTTCAAAACCTCTCCACATTTTACAAGAGTAAAATGCTGAATTAACAAACTCATATATCATGAATTATCATTTTGCAGGAGAATGCCCACCCCCACCCCACCCCCATTATGGGGCTCTGGCCATATTACCTGTCTTTAAATGTTGTATCATTCATTTAAACAAGTGCAGCTAAATGTGAAATTTACAGGAAAGAAGCTCATTTTTCCCTTTTTGTCTGAGTCACATGAGCACAGAGACATCAACAGCCTACGCATCTCAGTCTAATATGCATTTTACTTTTAAGTGCTGACAAACTGTAACATAAAAAAGTTTAGTATCCCCTTTAATGGAGTGCTTTATAAGATGAGGGTACATAAACAGTAGAAGGGTTTAATAAAGAGAAGTATCTTTCTAGGAAAAACTTAATGTGATGTTTCTTAACAGTATCTACATAAACTCAAGGGTAGATGCCTTGCCTTTGTATGTTACTTTTATAGGAAGATGCTTTAGTGCTAAAATATCAGAAGGTTACTCAGTGAACAAAAAGCAAAAGAAAAAAAAAACTTATAGGGGAAGAAGAGAAGCAGTTCTACTGTATGTGATACAGTTACATCAGCTTTAACAATGTAATATGAGAAGCAGCAAGTTCAAGCACATGAAGCCATCCATTATATAAACAGAAGAAAGCAAATCACTCTCTTTAAAAGAACAATTCTATCAAGTCCAAAAAAAAAAAAAAGAAATATTTTGAATAGGGACTGAAACATATAGGCGCAAAGCATGTCTATCCAGTAAACAAAAGAAAGAAATGAATGTCAAGTCAGCTCATATACACGTTATTAATCGCCAAGCAAATGATGTAGGTAACAGGATGACGTAAAAACAATAGTCATTAAATAAAAATGAAATTAACAGCAAACAAGTCTAGATAGTATAAGACATATGAAAAGGATTGTTAGAGACTTTAAATTACATAACAGAAACCTTTTCCAGGTTTTTAACGAGAAAAACTAAACTGCAGACACTTACATGTGAAATACTGATAACTAAAATACATTTGGTGTACCAGAAATAGGTTATGTTTTGTAGATGTAAACTATTCACACTTCGTACCGAACACATCAAACAAACCATGAGTATCAAAAGGGATTCATCAATGAGCAAAAAAAAATATATATATATAAAAGAAGAGTCCAGACAGTTCAAAGTATTACCCTTTAAGAACCTAACCAAAATGAGTACAGGACAAAATGTAAGATAGCAGCCAGGCACATCTGAAAGGTGTCTCTCTTTAAACCTGTCCCATTCACAAGGTGAGGGATGTCAGTCATTCACAATCTGCACTGTCATAATATTATTAGATAACCCTGCTACCTGAAGCTATGGGAGCAGCACTAATTTACAGCCGGTATATAGTCAGTAATCATAATATTTAGAGTAATATAAAGACAAAACACAAGTGTGATAATCAATTGCTTTCACGCTAAAGTAAACTGTTGCAGTGTAACATTAGACTGCACTCAAATTGTAATAATTTGAGGAGTCTTAACAGGATATCAAAAAAGATAAAACATCTTGATCAAATAGGGTACACTAATAAGTAAGCATTGTGAAATCATGTAAATAGACTTTTATAATAACTATTCAGCATAATAGTTTAACACATATTTCAGAACAAGGAACTCTTCAAGTGTAATTAAAATAATGTTATTTAATGAGACAGAGATAGGATTTGCAGTAGTTAAAGGAGCCATTCATTTTGTATATTATAATAAAACAAAGTGCATGTTATCCCGACATTACAACTTTCAGAAAATAATTTATAATTACACAGGTTCAAAATCAGAGTCAACAACTTTTAAGAGCTAGGTAATCTGGAAATAGGAAGGACAACAAAGGTATAACAAGGCATATGTCATGAACTCCAATGGACATTCTATCTGGGATTCATGGATGCTTTGGATAACGTGCAGTATAGAACAGATAAGGTAGTGGCCAGGCATAATATTTGTTTAATTCAAAGACAACAAAAAAACACCATGCATGAAACTACAATGTATGCAGCACATATAGATGAGTGCATAATGACATTTAAATGAGAACTCCCATGCAAATGAGCACCACAGAATATTCAAATATAGGGGAACAATATGGAGAGTGATTCAAAAGTGCACAAAATGGTAACACTGAGTA
Source organism: Protopterus annectens (assembly GCF_019279795.1). Lineage (NCBI taxonomy): Eukaryota > Metazoa > Chordata > Ceratodontiformes > Protopteridae > Protopterus > Protopterus annectens. The sequence goes on along the minus strand of NC_056732.1, from coordinate 1,613,647,345 downwards.
CAGGACAGAAGCCTTGTTAGGCATAGCTGCAGCAGCAACTGCATGCTTTAGTATCTGTCTTCAAAGCCAGTGCTGGAAGCATTGCACTTCAGGTTCACCCATGTCAGCAGAGATAATACAAAGGGTAATTTACATAACGTTATCTGACAGACTAACAAATAATCACACCACAGTTGGCATGGAAACACCATGGATGAACAACAGGACTAGATGAACTGTGTTATCAATAAGTGGAACTGAGAGATATGCATTGTATAACCACTGCTGTGGATACAAAGGTATGAATAGTGCTGACCATCCAAACTACATGGACCATCAGGGACAGATTGGAGGATAAATTAGGTATATTGGAAGCCTGTGCTTTGCAAATACTTAGCTAGTTCTGAAATATTATGATACATTATGTGAAGAAACATATCTGTTTCTCAAGGGCAGTGGGGTGCAACACTGTGCATGTATTCTATGAGTTTACATGTATTCCTTAGGTCAGTGGGCATCAAGAATCCTATCATCCAATAACAGCATTCTGGTGCCACTGTATGCCTGTTGGCTGTATGTAGTAGCCAGCTAGCCATACTAGGGTTAGATCCATCCAGTGACAGTGATGGTGTTGTACTATGGGACCAAGCGAGGACACCTTGAGGAGGCATCCCATGGGTAGAGCGGGAGGAATGTCTCGAAGCATGACCAGAAAAGCAAGGCCATGTGTCCACGTGACATTGATGCTACATTTGCAAGTAATGCCATTCTCTTATATGGGGCACTATGTGCATGCCTCCTCATGTTCTGATCTTCCCATAGCTATGAACACCATGGACAGCAGAGGCAGACTGGAAGCTTGTAGTAATGTGCCACATGGATGCACTTATGGAGGCAATATCCACCAACAATGATGTAGGCAGCAGTGTAGTTTCATTGTACTGTTGCTCCAGGTCATTCTGCAGTTGATACATGTCTTTCAACCTAACAAGGACCACACTTACCAGTTCCATAGGGTTGTATGCAACAGCAGTATTCTCCTGAATTATGAATCTGATCATCTGCTGGTGGATTCTGTGGGCTGCATGAATAATCCGGAAGTCATGATGGTGTTGCAATCCCCCTGAGCATCAGCCCCCTGTTGCTCCATTGTGCTGGACCCACCACCAGTGGAACCTGAGTATAGGCATACTAGACACATATAAAATAGTGATATGCAGTACTCCATATCACACACCATTTGGACAGGATATGGCAATTCTGATTAGAGGATCCTATAGCACAGAAGTTCAGGTTATCGACAATTATATCTACTGTACCACATTTGTACATATGTGTCATGTCAGAACAGTATGGTAAAGACTAGCCTTGTGCATTGTTTAAAGGCACACACAGATATCGGTTGCCAGGTCTGCCCTCATAACCAAGCTACCACTTTGTACAATAACTGGCCCTTCTGCTTGCAGATTAACACCAAAAACTCCTCAGTCTCTGTCAGCCATGTCCATTCTCTGTGACGATCTTCTCCACTGCTATGAACCAGGCTTTCTGCTTTGCAGAAGACAGCATATCTGTAAATGTCCTTCATAACTGTTGTAGAAGACAGTTACGGTCTCTCACAGCATTCACATCCCATACAATGACCTGATTGTCTACATCACCTTTGGCCATAGGCACATGCCATGCATGTAGTCAGCAGGCATGCAGTAGCCAATCCTACCTTACATTTCTGGTTTTATGTGTTCACTTACACAATGCAAGTGTTACTGTCCATGGCCTCTTCACATTTCATCTACCCGAGTATTGCCTTCCTTTACAAAGTATGGCCCGCCACATAGGGTACTCTACCCTGCAGCTACATAGAGTTATGATAGTCCCTTACCATATGAATGCCATTGTACCTCATGCAGTGTCTTATGTGCCATGGATCCCCTCTGTTGGCATACTCAACAATGTCACGTGATTGTGTTGTGATCCTGAATGCAATATGTGGACATATGGGAGACTCTGTACCCATACTCCTTCACATGACTGTGTGCAGTTTTAGCACCTTATGTAAGATAAATGGAAATGGGGTCCACATGGAGAGATGATAAAATCAACAAGAAAAGGGGACTAGTATTGCTGGAACTGAATTCTTTCTCAAGTCTTGATGAGTACCTTCCCATGTAGACCCTGTTTTCACAAAATCTCAGAAAGATGGCATTGATATATAGACTGCATTTTGTATACAGCATATATCATAGAGAACAGGTCCCAGGATAAAGAAGTGTCCATTCCTGGTATATGCACTGGATCCAGGACTGGGAAAAATGTCAGTGTAAAATCCACAAGACGTGAAAACATTCCTACAATGGGATTAGGCCAGGCTCAGGGGGAGAATGCCCCCACACACACACCTGTAGAAGGAAGTAGTAGTCCACAAAAATCACAAAAACTGACAGTCCAAAAATAGTGCTCTATTGAGAATAAGAAAGAAATTATGTATTGTCACTATTATACAAGAAGCACAGAATTTTCAGACAGAAGATATTCAGAAAGATTAAGAGAGAAACTAGAGGAAAACAAATATCTGCACTAGAAAAACTGTCAAAATCTTCAAATAAAAAATTGTGCTCATTAATACAAAACATCCATGAAAAATAATACATAGAAGAAAAAAACTTTGGGCAGCCAGGAAAAAGAAGTGAAAGGAAATATGGAAATGTGAAGAACAAACCCCAAAGATTTTTAAAAAAGAAATATGCACATGGGAAAAAAAGACCTGATGTGTTGCTATTTAAGCAAAGGAGAAAGCCAAACTAATCAATACATCTGTACACTGAAAGGCACAATAATATAGCAAGATTGTTGCTTTGGAGGTTGTGAAACACTACAATATTGAAGTAGTTTTGAAACTTGAACCACAAAACATTGTAGAACGTGATGAAGTTTACATCAGATGGGATCATTAATTAGCAACAATTCAAAAATAGATGTGAGAAAACCGGATATAATAGCCCAGGAAAAAAATAAAGTAGCATTCCTCATTGAAAATGCTACACCTAGTGATTACAGAGTCTTATATATAGGATTTGCAGGCAGAAATTATAGCAATGTGGAACAGATACCCAGACTGTTCCAATAGCAACAGAAGCAACAGGCCTGTTATAAAAGAACTTACAGTGGTATGTTGATATGCTACAAATAAATGTAACTCCATATGAATCAAAGGAGACAATTATGGGCACATCGCAGGTGCTGCAAAGAGCACTTTTGGCTAACATTAAAGTTGGAAACAATACTAATTTCATGAGCTCCAGTCATACCCTTAATTAGGAATGGGGTCCATTCCCTTCATTGTATTAGAATCCTAAAAGACTTGGAGAAATTAAACTGAGATGGAATACCTATATCCGAGATAAAGTACCGATATTAATTAACTAATTACAAATTTAGAAAAGTAAGAAATCACTGAGTAAAACAAAGCAAGCAAACAAAAAAGTATAAAAGACCAATGTCAATGGTCTCTGGCTGACTATGTTTGCAGATGACTGTAAATTAGAAGCTGCATTGAATGCCACACTGACACAAATGTTTTCCAGGAAGGGCTGACACAAACAACTGGTGTCAGAGGCATGGACTAAAACTAAATGCCAATAATTACATAATAGTATCCTTTGAGAAGTCAAAAACCCCTGGTAAATATCATATTGACAGCATATCCCTTAGAGTCGACCCAATAGTCAGGGACTTAGGGACATACATAGACAGTAATCTAGCATTTGACCATCATGTGTCTACATTAGTGAGGAAATCATTCTATGTTGTGCAACTTATAAACAAAGGTATGGCATCTAGGTCCAAGGAAGTCATTGCTCCACTGTATTCAGCATTCATCAGACCTATCATTGAGTACAATGCCCCCACTAGTATGTACCTATTCAGGCATATCAAATAACTGGAACACCCACAAATGTTCCACACTAAAAGAATACAGGGTGTAAGTAAAATATCCTATGCAGACTATCTCAAGGCCCTATCCCTGCATTCTGTCTACTAAAGGCTTTTGATGGAAGATCTATGCCTGGCATACAAAGAATTGTCAGACCCCACTTTAATGGACCTCCTGCATATCCAAAAAAAAAAAAACGGCAGCAGAATTACCCATTTTAAAGACTTAAACCCTGCCTGTGATATAAATAGGAGCTGGAGAGACAGGTATTTATCCCAGAGACTACCTCTTCTCTGGAACAGGCACCCCATCCATTTGAAGAAGAGTTCCACCCTAACCCAATTCAAGTATAACTTGGACAATTGGATGAGGAACAGGAAATTTATCCCTGGTTTGGCACCTATGTCTCTAATGGACATAGGCAACCTGCTAATGGTTCATCTTCCAGGCTCCTGTTTGCAAATGTTTCATCTCCCAAGCACTTACTTATCAAGGGTGCCAGAGTTTGTCATAGATTTGGGATGCATGTCTTGGCTTAACAAGGCCCTTGTGGTCTTTAGCCTTTGTAAACACCTATGAACCTATTAAGACCCTGAAAAATCTACAAATATCTATAAAATACATGCAAGACCATCAATGTGTATGGAAGAAACACCCAAGCTATTTTAATGGTCTAAATTTTGAAAGATGTTAATATTTTCACTTGGACCAGGAAGTCTTTCTTCACCTTTTCTGATTTGCTATTGTGCCTCACATGTAACAAGAATAGTTTCATAGTTACCTCCATTTAAGCTCTGACTTCAAAAGGTCTGCAATGCAAAATGAGAATGCTTTAAACCCCTGAAATACCATGCTTTATTTAAAAGTGTGCTATTACAGTTTTAATTCATATTGTATGTACATTATAACAGCAAAACACAGCACTGCAGGAAAAAAAGACTCTTCTTTCGAAAATGTGAAAACTATTCAAACAAACAGCAGCAGGGTCATCACCACCGAAAGCATAAAATAATTTATTAGTAAATGGTTAAGCACTTTCAGAAAACAATTTCCTTCATCAGATCCTACCATTAACTGACATGCGTATAACTATATATACTACTTTTAAAATGTCATAAGCCAAACAGCAAAATTCAAATGGCCCATGCAATTTCCTAGTGATTTACAGAAGAGCATATTTGAATTTTGCTGATTGGCTTATGACATTTTAAAAGTAGTATATATAGTTATATGCATGTCAGTTAATGGTAGGATCTGATGAAGGAAATTGTTTTCTGAAAGCACTTATCCATTTATTTTATGATTTCTGTCATGGTGACCCTACTGCTGTTTGTCTGGGTATTGCATGTACATGTTCTAAATTCTTGAAGGGCAATTTTTGCCTGTTTTTTCCAGTCAAATACATCTGTGGGAGCATACAGTACAATCCATGGACATGTACAAAAATATTCACAGTATATGCCATGCTACAAAACATAATCCAGAGGAAACAGCTTTAGAAGGATCAGCAAGAAGGGACACACATCCCACCTCCAAAGCAAGGTCACCACAGCCACAGGCAGATGAGGAGTCAGAGGGGGAACCACCAGCTGCTGAGGGTGTAGGCAGATGTAGGCATGCTCAGTATCCCTTTTCATTGGCTAAGATGTGCTCAGTATACCTTTTCATTGGCTAAGAGATAACACATAGCACACTTACTCACCACCTAGGGGGCCTAAAACATTTCTCCTACTCACATACATATAGTAATATTGATGCCAGGCAACCCACACAACCGTTACCTCCCCATGTATAGGCTGTGTACTGCTTGCATCAGACAGAGTCAGCCCTGAACTAAAACTTTGACAACTGCTGAACTTTACAAGGTAAGTCCTGAACCTGGACTGTATTGTTTAATAATATAAATGTGAGTCATATCCTTGCATTTCATTGTTGGTACAGTAAGCAAATAAAAGCCAAGAGATTTGTACAGAAATTACCTTAACATGTGACAACAAAGACTTATTTGACTTATATGTGTCCCTTACTAAGTAGTAGGCCTCAGGCATCAAAGGTTCACACAGTAATACCTCTCAAATGTACTGATGACAACTGCATGGCCTCAGGTTAGCACCAAACATTTGTACTAGAAAATCATTAAAGAGAGACGTTAGAAAGTAATGATGCATAGTGCAGTTTCTGACTTCACAACCCTCACAAGATTATTCGCTATAATGCTGGGAAAACTTGATGCTATCAGCTATCTAACTTTCCAGGGCCAATATAAGGCAAAAGTACAATTACCAGTTCAACACCACAAATGCAGATATACTAAGCACTAAGTTAGCTACACACCCTGGGCATCAGACACAAAGCTTGTGGGGAGCAGGAAGTCTAGACTGACACAAGAGGTCTGTGAGTGTGTGTTCATAGGTGGGTACTAGGCTATCGGCCCAATGGCCTACGTAAGCCTAGCCAACAAGGTTCCCTGGCTTACACCACCCAAGAAAGTTATTTTCCTGTGCCACTGTCAAGCAGAGACACAGAAGTGATCCCCAGGGTGTATTTCCTATTTCACATCCACTCATCAAGATTTTTCTTGAAGAGTGCTAATAAAGAACTTTGCTTGACATAGATGGGTAGCCTGTTCCAGAGTATGTGAATTCTCTGGGATAGGAATCTATCCCTCCAGCATGTCCTGTTTATTGTGGTGACAAGGTTTAGGTCCCTAGAGTGTGTAGCTCGGAGGGATTGGGATTTCTTTAGGTGTAGCATGTCCAACAGCTCTGGGTTTGACGCAGCTTTATATGTTAGGCAGAGATCACCTCGGAGTAGGCGATATGCTACGGAGTAAATCTGGAGTTTTTTGAGATGGTCAGTGTAGGGCATTTGTTTGAGTCCAGTAATCCTCTTTGTGAGGTACTTCTGTGGCCTTTCCAGCTGCTGCAGATGTCTTGTGAGGTACATTCCTATAGGGGCGTTTTACTTTATAATGGGTCTAATGAGTGTCGAGTAGAGGGGAATGATGCCCTCTTTTTTCCTGGATGAGAACCCTTTTATGATGAGGTGTGCCAGAAAGACTTCCTGACTACTGTGGCGATGTGACTATCAAAGGAGAGACTACTGTCCACCTGGGTCCCAAGGTCTCTTATCACGCATTCAGTGTTAAGTAGATTGCTGCCTATGTGGTAGTTGATGAGTACAGAGTTTTTACCAAAGGGGATGACACTGCACTTTTTGGCATTGAACTTGAGGCCATGGCTCTGACACCAGGCATCTGTCTCAGAGAGGCCCTTCTGTAGGATATTCACATCATTTGGGGACTTGACTATGGCTCCTAGTTTGCAGTCATCTGTGAACTTCATTAGCCAGAGGCCTTCTGTGTTAGCCTGTACTTCAGGGAAGTAGATACCAAACAGGAGCGGTCCCAGGACGGAACCCTGTGGTACTCCACTTGTCACTGGTTTGAGGTCAGATTTGGAGTCTGCAACTTTTACAGTGTGAGTTCTGTCAGTGAGCCAGTTGGCAACCCATCTTGTGACATAGGGATTTATGCCTAGTTTGTTGAGTTTAGCTATGATTCCAGAATGGAGGATGGTGTTGAAAGCCTTGGCGAGGTCAAGATAGGCTGTGTACACCACCTTACCCTCATCTACGGCTTTGGTGACTGTCTCAAAGAAGTCAATCAGGTTCAGGAGGTATGATCTGCCTTTCACAAACCCGAACTGGGTGGGATCCAGAGTTTGGAAGTTAGCAATGTCTGTGTTTATGAGTTCCATAATGATACGTTCCATGGCCTTGCAAACCAGGCTCGTCAGGCCAATAGGTCTATAGTTCCTGGGATCAGTGGTGGCTCCCCCTTTGTGGAGTGGGATAACTGTTGCTGTGTGCTATTCAGTGGGCACAAAGCCTGATGTGAGGCTATTATTGAACATGGTTAAGTGAGGAGCCAGTTCATTCTGAAGTTCATGTAAAACGCAGCCTGGGATGTTGTCCAGTCCCATGGATGCTGTGTTTTTGGCTTTAGAGAGTGCACCTTTCACCTGCGTAGTTATGATTACAGGGACTCTGCATTCTTCCTGTATAGATGTGGGCCCTTTAGGGGGTGAGGGGGGGTAAAGTTAGCACTGAACCTATCTGCCAGGATGTTGGGTAAGAAAGGGAAGCAGGCTGAACTATGTAACTGTTGTGTGTGTGCCTGCAGGGGTCCTCCATACGAAAGTGGTGTGAGAGTGCCTGCATGAACACAGCTAAGGTCTGTGCTGGCTCTGTGTCTTGGTATGTTAAACAAGCGGCTCTGTCAGGAGTTGCACTGGCATGTCCGCACCCATGGTCAGATGCACTGCTGCTACTGGACATGACTGATGTCTGCTGGATGAGCTCCCTTAATGGGGATACCCAGGATCATGGCCCTGTGGCCTGCCATGTCTGGGTTGGAAAGCAAACTCACTGATGGAGAAGTGGAAGTACTGCCACTATGGGACTGTTATTGGGCATAGCCATATTGGCTGATAGCAGATGATGTGGCTGGCCTATGCTCATGAGGATGCTGTTCCCCTCCCAGCAAATGTTCCATCACAGACACTGCCCATTCCAACATGTCATTTATCCGATCCATTGAATTGGCAACACAGTGAAGGCAGTCAGCCATGTCAGCCTGTGCCACCTCTACAACCCTGAGAATTTGTCTGGAGTACCTATGGGAATGTCTCAGTTTGGCCACTATCATCATCAGAGTCTGCGGATGCACTGACATCAGGTGGCAGAGTGCCTACACATTAATTGTCATGATCACCTATGATAAAAAGCAAGAAACACAGGACAAAATTAATACCTATGCTATGGTACTCCAATATATGCTAACAAACTAACAGTGGTGCCACTATTATGGACTGATTTGCCAGGGATGGTCTGCACCTCTCTCCTCTAGGCTTTTGAATATTAGCTAAAATAGTGTCTTCCCCCATAGTACCGTTTTTTTTAGGCAATGCCAAACTGAAAGTACTTCCTACATAGCAAATCAAAACCAAGAAAATCTAAAGGTATTACTGCTCAATGCTAGGAGTTTAAACAAAAAACTCCACACCGTAGAAGCTCTCTTTACCCTAGAGAATGCTGATGTCTGTGCAGTCACTGAGATGTGGTTTAAAGCCACAGAGAGCACAAGGTTATAATGCCTTCCGCACATTTAGACCAGCTACTTCACAGGCAGGTACTAAAGGTGGACATGTGTCTATTTAAATCAAAAATAAATATACTTCAAGGCTGCTCAAACCGGACAATGCACTTGAGCTGCTCCATGCTCAAATCACCAGAGGGAAAGTCCAATACCACTTTCTTGCAAGCTATAGGTCCCCCTGCATGACGCAGGAAACCCATACCATGTATTTAAACTTATTAGAAACACTAACCATCCAACCCAATACCATATACATGGGTGACTTTAATTACCCCACTATTAACTGGGAATCCTATACTACACCAAATGTACATGCACACAGATTCTTGGATTTTGTAAACACAAACTCAATGGACCAGATATATTTATTTATTTTATTTATTTGCCATTTGTTAACCAGGTTGGTCTGGCTGGGCAGGTGCTCTTTTTCAGCAGAGACCCAAGGAGAAAAGCTGCATTTACAGGACAGACATTTTTACAATCAATAAAGTATTTTCACATACAATTTATACAGCATTTATATATACAATATAGAGGAGGTACATACAGAAGACTAGATTACATGTTTCCAATGTATGTGGGGAAGTACATAAAAAAGTAATCAGTACTTTGGAAAGGGAAATTACTAACCCATGCATTAGTGTAGTGAGGTGTAGAGGTGTCAGAGAGAGTGATCCATGCACATAGTGGAAAGAAGAGGAGGGTGAGATTGGATGTAGAAATAAAGAGTGGAGATTGTAGTATAATGGATGGTCATGGCCATAAAGTGGGAGAGTTTAGAAATAAAGATAGAACTAGGTATAAGTGAGAGAAAGTGGCAGAGGGAGGGAGGGAGAAAAGGCAGAAAGAGGACGGGGGAGGATGCAGTGTAGGCAGGGTTCAGGTAGGGGCTTTACATGGACAGTTTAAGGAGTTAAGCAGATATTCCTTTATAGTGAGTTTGAAGTTAGATGGGTTTTAGGTAGTTCTGTTATGGAAGGGGAGGTGGTTCCAAGAGCAGCCAACTGAGTGACTATATAGCATTTTTCCTATAGCTTTATTAGGTTTGGTGATTTGAAGGAGGTGTTGGTCAGAATTACGAAGTTCCCTGTTTGGGACATATGGAGAGATGATGGTTGATAGAGATGGACAGGCTGTTGGTTGATGGATGATACTATGGGGCAAAAGGAGTTGAAGTAGGAGGAGTTGATTTTGGAGTTCTAACCAGTGGAGTTTTTGCAAGGAGATGCAGTGATGGGAGTAATAGGGAAGGTTCATGGCAAATCTAGCAAGCTCGAGTTTGGGTGACAGATTTTTTTGGAGGTTCATAGGTTCATAGGTTTGTACTAGGCTAATGGCCATGGAGGCTTTTACAAGCCTAGCCTATAGGATTACCTTGGCATCGTGCCACCTGACCTTAGTTCCCAGAGCCTCTGTCGAGTAGAGCCACTGAAGTGATCCGCGGGATGAATTTTCTGTTTCCCATCCACTCATCAAGATTTCTCTTGAAGAGGCCAGTGAGGCGCACTGCTTGACATGTATGGAAAGCCTATTTCATAGCATGGACAGTCTCTGGGTTATGAACCTGTCCCTCCAGCTTGTTATGTTGATTGTGGTAATGAGGCTGAGGTCTCTGGAGCATGTAGTGAGGATGGATTGGGATTTCTTTAGATGTAGCATTTCTAACAGAGCTGAGTCAGACATGGCTTTGTAAGTAAAGCAGAGATCACCTCTAAGTAGATGATATGAGACAGAGAATAATTGGAGTTCTTTGAGTCTGTCCCTATAGGACAAGTGTTTAAGGACAAGGATCTTCTTTATGAGGTACTTTTGTGGCCTCTCCAGTTGTTGCAAATGTCTAGTGAGGTACATGCCAAGTGGGGCATTGTACTCAATGATTGGCCTAATGAGGGAAGAGTAGAGGGAGACAATGACTTCTTTCTTCCTGGATGCAAAACCCTTAGTAATGAGATGTGCCACATAAAAGGACTTTCTGACCACGGTGGCAATATGGTGGTCAAAACAGAGGTTGCTGTCAACCTGTGTTCGCAGATCTCTTATGACGCCTTCTGTGTTCAGTGGACTACCATCGATGTGGTAATTCATGGGAACCATTTTTTTCCCAAAGGGGATAACAACACATTTTTTGGCATTGAGCTTAAGGCCATGGATCTGATACCAGTCGTTGGCCTCAGTGAGGCCTTTCTGTAGGATGTCAACATCACTTGGGGAGTTAACTATGACTCCCAACTTCTAATCATCTGCGAACTTTGTCAGACAGAGTCCATTCGTGTGGGCCTGGACTTCAGAGACGTAGATACCAAACAGGAGAGGACCCAGGACCAAACCCTGTGGGATTCCACTCGAGACTAGTAAGCAGTCTGACTTGGAGTCAGCTACTTTCACACTGTGGATTCTATCTGTGAGCCAGTTTTCAACCCACCTAGTGATATAGGGGTTGATGCCTAGCTTAGTGTGTTTTTCTATGATTCCTATTTTTCTATGATTCCTGAGGGGGAATGGTATCAAAGGCCTTGGCCAGATCAAAGTAGGCTGTATTAACCACCTTGCCTTCATCCACAGCTCGGGTGACTGACTCAAAGAAATCAACCAGGTTGAGCAGGCATGATCTACCCTTCACAAAATCAAACTGTGTGGGATCCAGAGTTTGGAGATTCCCTATATCCTTGTTTATTAGGTCCATGATGATGCATTCAATAGCTTTGCATATCAGACTTGTCAGGCTATTGGGGTGATAGTTCTCAGGGTCTGTTGTCACTCCTCCTTTGTGGAGAGGGATGACTGTAGCAGTGCACCATTCAGTAGGGACAAAGCCTGAGGTATGGCTGTGATTGATCAGGGCACACAGGTGAAATGCCAGCTCAGTCTGTATTTAATGTAGAACACAGCCAGGGATATTGTCAGGTCCCATAGAAGCTGTATTCTTGGCCTTGGACAGTGATGTTTTAACCTGTGCGTCAGTAATACTGTGTGCCTGGCAATATACTGGTATTGTTATTGGTCCTTTGTGGGGGGTAAAGTTGGCACTGAATCTGTCGACCAGTATATTGGCAATATCTGTTGGCTCAGTATAGGAGGTGCCATTGTGCAACAGCTCTGAGAAAATCTGGGTATTGCCATGGATATTCTTTACATAACTATAGAAGGTCTTGTGGTTGTCTTTACTATCTGCTGCAATTCTGTTTTCATAGCTACCTTTTGAGGATTTCATGAGGGATCTCAACTTTTTATTGAGGCTGATAAGGGAGTTTTTTCAGTCTTGGGACTTCACCTTATTTTGCATCAGTTTCCTCCTCCTGTTGTAGAGTTTGTTTATGGCAGGGGACCACCAGATTGACTTCATCTTGGTTCTATTGGATATGGCAAGATCCATGCATTTGAGTATGTGTAACATACAGGGCATTAGTATATGATTTGGCAGTCATGCAGCTGTTCACCAATTGCATGAGTGCCATAAAGTTAGCCACCTCTGTTTTTAGGGGCCCAAAGTTAGCTTTGGAGAAGTTTTTCATGGCGGTTACCTTTATGTGTGTGTGTGTGTGGGGGGGGGGGGGGCATTGGTGAGAGGGATGTGGCTTTCCAAGGCGATTAGTTTGTAGTCGGATCTAACCAGGGAGTAGTTGACTATTGGTAAAGAGAAACAGTCACCCATGTTAGTACTAACCAGGTCAAAGATGTTGCTACCTCTAGTGAGGGTAAGAATGAATTCCAAGAAACATTGGGCAAGTGTATTGGTACATGAGTAGTTTTCCCAGTTAATGGAGGGGTAGTTGAAGTCACCCAGTATGAAAGGGTTAGGATGGACCCTAATATTCTCCAGGGTCCTAAGGAATGTGGAGTGTGAGTCTTGGGTCATGGTTGGGAACCTATAACAGGCTATGTCCTGAATCACAATCTCACTCAATATTAGCTGCACCTAAAGTATCTCTGAAAATTTATGTTGGGCTACCAGTCTGGAGATGTGCATATCCTTTATGAATATGGAAACACCACCACCTTTGGAGCTTCGGTCCAAGTTCTGGTGCCAAAAGGTGTGGAATAAGTTATAGCCTGGTAGTGCAGCGGTGCTTTCTGCTGACTTGAACCAGGTCTCTTTTACAGCACAAATGTATGTCCTCCTTTTTAAGGAGTGCTTCGAGTAAGTGCATTTTGATATTTAGACTTCTAGCATTAAGCAGCATGACCCTCAGACTGCATTTGTTTGTAGCTGTTATGGTGGTGATTTGGTCTTTGGAACACCACCTAAAAAATGCACTATAGGCGTGGCAAGAGCCTTGGCAATTATCTGGAAGCCCAGGGGTGACAGATGCAGGCCATCTCTGGCAAAGCATCGAGGTCTGTCAATCATGTCATCCCAGGCAGACAGATACTGGATCCCCTTAGAATGACACCAGAATCTTAGCCAATTGTTGAAATCAGTCATTTTCTGCTTGTACTGTGGTATCATTCTGGGTGTTGGTAGGAGGCTGCTCAGGGATAGGGTCATACCCGCCTGCGCTACATAATCTGAGAGCTCCTCCATGTCTCTTTTCATGTAGTCCAGGGAGGTACATCTCAGGTCATTCACACCCACATGTACAATGACTGAGTCATATCTGTACCCGTTGTTGAGGGATCTGAGTGCGTGCTTTATGTGCCAGATCCTGGCTCCTGACAGGCAGCTAACTGTTACTTTCTCCTTATTCAACCTAGTGAGTGGGGCATCAGTGTGCTTCACTATCGAGTCATCTATGACTAGTGTGTTGGCCATGCTGTTTTGCCTTAGGGGCTTTGGTTGAGTGGCACACTGTTTAGGAGAGTTATGTGTCTCATGATTAGTGTGTGGTGGTTGTGTGCATTTTTGCCTTGGAGGTCTCTGCTTTTTGGGTAGATTTTTTTTGAGATCCTCCGTGAAGGTGGGTGTGTGGTTTGTGTTTTTATGTGAAGGCAGTGCTGGTGTGTGTTCTGGAGGGCTATGTGTCCCATGTGGTGTGGTGGAAGTGTTGACCTTTTCCTCTTGACCAGCTATTCCGGTCTTGGCTGGAGAGTGCGTGGCTTCCAATTTGGATATATAAGTGCATCTCTTGCAAGTCTGAGTGTTGGGAGGTAAGATGAGAGGGTTGTCAGTGTACATGAGGCAGTTGCTACATTGCCTCAGGATGTCCATGCTCACCAGGTTAATAGGAGAAAGGACAGGGAACTGACTTTTAGACATGCCTGGAGGGGTGGGCATTAATAATAAGTACTGAAGCTGCTTTCTTGTAGAATGTTTAGTGCTGATAGCACTTTTGTGTGCTACAATAATTACTACAAAAAGTTTGGTAAAGTGCTAGACTAATAAACTAGTAAAAGTGCAGGAAAGGAGAGAACTAGCTGATCTAAGGGAAAAATTAAAGAGCAGAATTTTTAGCACTGCTCAGAAACTTACAAACAGTCCTGGATACAGCAAATCTGTATTTGGACTACACTAGTTCCAGTGAAGATTGGGGTGGTGTATAGTTCGGTAGGCAACAAGAAGGTTTGTGCTATGGACATTTTAAATTCTTGTGCTAAGAATTTTTTATTTCTGTATAGTAATCCTAGTTTCTGGTGTGGCTTCTTGATGGAGTTATAGATGTGGATGTTGAATTTAAGTTTGTCGTCAATATAAACACCGAGAAGTTTTGTGTGAGATTCAACCTTAATAATAATGTTTAGAGAAGAGACTGAAAAGGAGGATTTGGGGTATTGGAGGGACTTAGGGAGGAAGAGTTTAAGAGTTTAACTGTTTTGTTAGGGTTGAGTAGCAGTTGGTTGGAGGTGAACCATGTTTCAACTGAGTATCTGATAGTCAATACACCAACCAGGGGTGCAACCATACTGGATCTGGTCCTCATTAATATAGGAGACTGCTGCACATCCCCTACTGTAATGCCTTCCCTGATAAGGTCAGACCACAAAGTGGTCACATTAGAAGTAATAATAAAACCTGAACCCTCAGCTAAACCAGGAATATTCAGGAACTATTCGAAGGCTAACCTCCTGCTATTAAGTGAGAACCTGGCAAAATGTCAAGCCCCCATAAACCCTGAAAACACTTTTGCTTATGCAGAACTGTTCACAGAAACCACGTACAAAAACGCTAATAGCTGCATAGAGGCAGCTGTACCCACTAGGAAGAAGTTCAGAACTAACTCAAAAAACTAGCCACCCTGGTGGAATTACAAAATCAATTGGATGTATAACAGGAGGATGAAAGTCATGGAAAAAATTAGGAGGTGCAGCACACAGCAGGATAAAAGCACTCTCATCAAACAACTCAGAAGAGAAATAAAGTCTACCAAAGCCAAATTTTAGGTAAGTGTGGCCTTCCAGGCCAAGGGGAACCACAAAGCATTCTTTAGCTATGTCCACAATCTCAAAGGCAATATATAGTTGTATGCAGAGCTTATTGCAAATGGAGCTACCTATACTGAGCCAGAAGATATACCAAACCTCCTGGCTGATAAATTCAGCTCCAACTTTACTCCTCTCTCCCTCTCAAACTTCCCTCAAGAAATATCAAATATAACTCCCCCTGCTTTCACTAGGGAACAGGTCCTTAGTGCGCTCTCTAAGAACAGTAACACTGCATCAATGGGCCAAGTCAATATCCCAGGATGCCTTATAAATAGCATGAAACATGACCTATCAGGGCCTATAGAAATACTATTTAACTGTAGCCTCCAAGCAGGCATTGTGCCTCATGAATGGAGAAAGGCAACAGTCATCCCTCTGCACAAAGGTGGGCCATCTACAGAACCTGGAAACTACAGACCCATAAGTCTTACTAGTGTTATATGTAAAGTCATGGAAATAATTATCATGGAGATGATCAATAGAGATATAGCAAAACTCCAGACACTGACCTCAACCCAGTTTGGTTTTGTCATGGGAAGATCATGCCTACTCAACCTGGTGGACTTCTTTGAGAAGGTCACCAAAGCAATGGATGAGGGCAAAATCATTCACACTACCTACCTTGACCTGGCCAAAACATTTGATACAATGCCCCACTCAGGCATTGTTGATAAACTCAAGAGGTTAGGTACAAACCCGTATGTTACCTGTCAGATAGCCAACCGACTCACAGGCAGGATCCAGGAAGTTAGAATTGGGGAGTCCACCTCTACAAAGAGGCCAGTCACAAGTGGAGTCCCTCAGGCCTCAGTCCATAGACTGCTCCTTTTTGACATTTACTTCTCAGAAGTCAAGGCCAATGTCAGTGATCTCTGGCTGACTAAATTTGCAGATGATGGCAAATTAGGAGCTGTCACTGAATCTCACACTGACACAAATGTTCTCCAGGAGGGGCTAACACAGACAAACAACTGGTGTCAGTGACATGAACTAAAATTAAATGCCAAGAAATGCATAATAGTATCCTTTGGAAAGTCATCCATTCCTGGTAATTATCTTATTGACAATACACCCCTTAGAGTTGATCCAATAGTCAGGGACTTAGGGATACACATATATAGTAATCTAGTCTTTGTTCATCATGTGTCTACAGTGGTGAGGAAATCATTTTATGTTGGACAACTTATAAACAAAGGTATGGCATCTAAGTCCAAGAAAGTCATTGTTCCACTGTATTCGGCATTCATCAGATTTATCATTGAGTACAGTACCCCTTTTGTATGTACCTAACCAGGCATATCCAACAACTGGAATGTCCACTGAGTTCCTCACAAAAATAATACAGGGAGTAAGTAAAATGTCCTATGCAGACCACATCAAGTCCCTATCCCTGTATTCTGTCTTCTACAGGATTGTGAGGGGAGATCTATGCCTGGCCTACAGGGCATTATCAAACCCCACTCTGATGGACCTTCTGCATATCCACAAGACAAACAGTGCCAGAATTACCCATTCTAAAGACTTAAACCTTGCCTGTGATATAAATAGGACCTGCTGGAGAGCTAGGTATGTGTCCCAGAGACTACCTCATCTATGGAACAGGCTGCCCATCCATGTGAAGCAGAGTGCCTCCCTAATCCATTTCAAGTGTAACTTGGACAATTGGTTCAGAAACCAGAAATTCATCTCTGGTTTGGCACCTATGTCTCTAATGGAAACAGTTAACCTGTAAATGGTTCATCTCCCAGGCCCATGCTTTCACTTATCAAGGGTATCAGTACTTGTTAGAGATTTGGGATGCAAGGCTAGGCTTAAAAAGGCCCTTGTGGTTGTTAGCCTAGTAAACACATATGAACCGATGAACCTATAAATACACACAACAGGCCTGAAATCAACAGCACCCGGTAAAATATTTCTTTCAATTGTTCAGCAGCACTGATCCAAAAATGTTTGACTTGCCATCTGCAGATGAGAGTCTCCTCTGTGATCCTGATGGTGCTGGAAGAAGTTAAGTAAGAGGTAAGGGCAACATCATCGGAATTAAAAGTAACACATGTGGGAATACTTTTACCCCTTTATATGTCCATTAAGTATACTTTCAACAAGAATGTGGCTGTCAACTCAAACCTAAGCTAATAACTGTAACAATCTTTAACCCCCCAAAAAAATACATGTGACCCAGAAGTAATATTGATTTCAATTATTTTACTATACAACAGTATTCAATTGCTGTTCCTCCTGGGATGTGCTTGCTGTCTCTGACACTGTTGCTCTCACAACAATGACATGCTGTATGGCACTCTCCTGAGAGCTGTCTGGAGCTCTGATATTGACCAGGATCTCTTCACTGGGTATTAATGGTGGTTCCCTAGCAGGCCCTCCCCTGGTACCCATCTGGTCATGGTCCATTGCAGCTGCTTTCATCCATGCAGATGTGATCATGTCAGAGGCCCTGTGATGCACCTGCTCATATCTCCTGCTGTGGCCACCCATGACATTCAGATCTGCAACTATCTGTTGTCAAATTTGCATCCTATGTGGCATGCTGCACAGGTGCCTTTTTATATGGTGTAGATTCGAGGCTGTTAGCATGGTGAAGATGCAGATAAGGTATGAACCCATTAGAATTGCTGAATCCCAAAAAATTGGACCCTTGTAAGAGATGTAAACATAGTGCAGGCACTCCCTCAGTGTTAGTTTTTAATGGACTGCAACTGTGAATGATTAGTGGTTGGGAGAAAGAAAGCACAACAGCATTGCAGGCTGCCTTACTTGCACTGAGTGTGTCAGGTTAAATCTATAAAGTGTTAGATGCAAGGTTGGAAATAAGTAAGCAACACACAAGCCACAGGTTGTGTTCCTTAACATCCAACCTGCCCTTCATTTTTTGGCAACTGCATGTGATATTATTTCCACTTAATATCCTCACACATTTCAAGGCCAATGATATAGAATGGCTTACACACTACATATCTCAGATTACTGCTCAGGTAAATGACAAATGTCCAATAAACACAGACATGTAAGACAGAGATGTAAATTTGCAAACAATAATCATGACAGGTTGTGTGATCATTAGCTGCACTTTATCCAAAACTAATCTGCTTCTTCTTCTTCTTTTGGCTGTATCAATTAGGGGTCACCACAGCAGATCATTTGTTTCCATTTCTTCCTGTCCTCTGCATCTTGTTCTGTCACACTGACCACCTGCATATCCTCCTTACCATATCCATAAACCTTATCTTACGTCTTCCCTTTTTCCTCTTAACTGGCAGCACCATCCTTAGCGTCCTTTTCCTAATATACTCAGCATCCCTCCTCAGCACATGTCCAAACCAACACAATTTTGCTCCTCTGGCTTTGTCTCCAAATCGTCTAACCTGAGCTGAGCCTCTAATATACTTATTCCAAGTCCTGTCCATCCTCATCACACCTAATGCAAATCTTAATATCTTTAACTCTGCCACCTCCAGCTCTGACTCCTGCCTTTTTGTCAATGCCACCGTCTCCAACCCATATAACATAGCTGGTCTTACTACCCTCTTGTAGACCTTCCCTTTCACTCTTACTGGTACCCATCTGTCACAAATCACTCCTAAGATTCTTCTCCACCCACTCCACCCTGCCTGTAATCTCTTCTTCACCTCTCTTCCACACTCACCATTACTCTGAACTGTTGATCCCAGGTATTTAAACTCATCCCGCTTTGTCTACTCTACTCCCTGCATCTTCACCATTCCTCTATCCCCACTCTCATTCACACATGTATATTCTGTCTTACTCCTGCTGACCTTCATTCCTCTCCTCTTTAGAGCATATCTCCACCTCTCCAGGTTCTCCACAACTTGTTCCCTACTCTCACTACAGGTCACAATGTCTTCTACAAACATTATAGTCCATGGGGACTCCTATCTGATCTCATCTGTCAACCTGTTCATCACAATTGCAAATAAGAAAGGGCTCAGAGCTGATCCTTGATGTAATCCCACCACCACCTTAAATGCATCTGTCACTCTTACTGCAGACCTCACCACTGTCACACTACCCTCGTACATGCCCTGTACCTCTCTTACATACTTCTCAGTCACTCCCAACTTCCTCATACAATACCACAACTCCTCTCTAGGCACTCTGTCATATGGTTTCACTAAGTCCACAAATATATAATGCAACTTCTTCTGACCTGCTCTATACTTCTCCATCAACACTGTCAGAGCAAACATTGAATCTGTAGTGCTCTTTCCCAGCATGAAACCATACTGCTGCTCACTAATCATCACCTCATTTCTTAACCTAGCTTCCACTACTCTTTCCCATAACTTCATGCTGTGACTGATCAGTTTTATTCCTGTGTAGTTACTACAGCTCTGCACATCACCCTTATTCTTAAAATTTGGTACCATAAATACTTCTTCTTCACTCCTCAGGCATCTTCTCACTTTCCAAGATTTCATTAAACAATCTGGTTAAAAACTCCACTGCCATCTCACCTAAACACCTCCAGGCTTTCACAGTTATGTCATCTGGACCAACAGCCTTTCTATTCTTCATCCTCTTCATAGCTGTTCTTACTTCCTCCTTGCTGATCCATTGCACTTCCTGATTCACTATTCCCACATCATCCAACCTTCTTTCTCTCTCATTCTCTTCATTTATCAACCCCTCAAAGTACTCTTTTCATCTGCTCAACACAATCTCCTCACTTGTAAGTACATTTCCCTCATTATCCTTTATCACCCTTTCCTGATGCACATCTTTCCCAGCTCGGTCTCAATGTCTAGCCAATCAGTACAGGTCCTTTTCTCCCTCCTTAGTGTCCAACCTTTCATACAACTCTCCATACACCTTATCCTTAGCCTTCACCACCTCTCTCTTTGCCATATGCCTCATCTCCTTATACTTCTGTCTACTTTCTACATATCTCTGACAATCTCACTTCTTCTTCTCCAACTGCTTTCTCAGTATACTCTCCTGTACTTCCTCATTCCACCATCAGGTCTCCTTGTCCTCCTTCTTCGGTCCAGATTTCACACCAAGCACCTTTCTAGCCATCTCCCTTACCAGCTCTGCTGTAGTTACCCAGCTATTCAGTAACTCTTCACTACCACCCAGTGCCTGTCTTTACTCTTCCCTGAACTCCTCCTCAGAATCATCCTTTTTCAACCTCTACCATTTGATCGCTGGCACTGTCCTCACTGTCCTCTTCTTCTTCTTGATAGCCATTGTCATCCTACAGACCTCCATCCTATGCTGCCTAACTACACTTTCTCCTGCCACCACTTTGCAGTCTCTAATCTCCTTCAGACTGGTCTTCCTACATGGGATATAATCCACCTGCATACATCTTCCTCCACTCTTCTACATCACCGTATTCTCCTCCCTTTTCTTAAAATACGTATTCACCACAGCCATGTCCATCCTTTTTGTAAAATCCACTACCATCTGATCTTCTGCATTCCTCTACTTAATACCATACCAACCCATCACTTCCTCATCCCCTCTGTTCCCTTCACCAACATGTCCATTGAAATCTGCTCCAATCACCACTCTCTCATCCTTAGGTACACTCACCACCACTTCATCCAACTCACTCCAAAATTTTTCATTCTCATCCATCGCACACCCAACTTGTGGAGGATATGCACCAACAACATTCATCATGACACCATCAATTTTCAGCATCAGAAACATCACTCTATCTGACACTCTTTTCACCTCCAAAACACTCTTGGCATACTGTTCCTTCAGGATAACCCCTACCCCATTTCTCATCCCATCCACACTATGATGGAACAATTTGAACCCGCATACGCAGACAACACTACATCCAAAACTAATACATGGTTAAATATCACTGTAGATGCTGATGCAGTTGGTGTATGCATATTGAGTTAAGTTCATTGTTGCAAAGCTGTTTGTGTGGCAAAGTGGTATAAGGCACCCATTCTGTGTTCTGAAAGTGCACTGGAGTGAGAGTTCAAATCCAGACCTATGTAGAAATACCTCATGTGTAATAACATTTTCTTGTAAGTATGTCATAGATTGTTTTTCCACATTTCATCTACCTCTCCCTTTTCTTCTTTTTTTCTTTTTTCTTTGATTTATTGCCCAGTGTTTGTGTGATGCACCTCTTAACGCAATCATGGGAGATGGAGAAAAATGAATGTCAGGCTTGGCTATGCTTATCTGGTTTGCATGAAGTATGGTAGTGTGAAAACTGGACAACTGGTCCACTCAGGAAGCAGACAGGACCCAAACAGCCAAAAATAGAAACCAGATGCATTCATTTAATATTATTGGGCATTGTGCAAACTCACTAAGCAATGTTGTACTGCAGTTAACAGCGAGACCTTAAAAATAATTTGTAAAAGTGGGAGTGTCATGTGGCTAGTCCTCTGGCAACAGGTGTAAGTATAGGGCTGAAGTACAGATGGTCCTGGGTTCTAGTATAGGGTGTGCCACCTTTGTTTCACTATTCTGAAATTACTGTTTATAGCAATGAACTGCAACATAGACAACTGTTTTCTCAACCTTCGCGTGGCAACAGGTGCAAGTGTAGAATTGCTGTAGACATGGTTCTGGGTTCAAATACAGCACATTACATACACTTTTACTGTTGTTTCACTTCCCATTATAGTCACTCTAATTTATAACACTTGACATAGCGGAGCTGATATGATTTATATGCATGAGGGCTGAGACACTAGTACTGTGTCAGTCATTTATGTATATATCTATGTAGTATCACATTTATTTTCAGATATATGAATGTGGGTATACTCTGTACTATATTCCTGTAAGTGCTATCTGGACTGGCATAGCCTTCACATTTCCCTAAAACACATACAAAACTGTTTGTAAACCAATAACCTTGAAATTGCAACTGCCATTATGCAATTTCTCACTGCTTGGCACTGTTGTGCTCTGCTTACCATCATGCAAATGTGGTACTCGGAGATGTGCACTGCCAAGCGCCATGTTTGTGTGATGGTAAGTGGAGTGCAACAGTTTCAAACAGTGTGCACACTCCCAGTAAAAATAATATCTGGAATTGGCAGAACATCATCACTCTCCATTGCTCTTGATCTGTGGTAGACATGGCAGGCATTGTGGAAAAGGTGCTAGGTTTAGGGCACAAAGATGGGGTGCCCCGAAGTCCAAGGTTTTTATTGGTCTCCTAGTTAAGAACCACAGTGCCAGGCTTCTGCAGGGTGACTATTCTGCCTCCCAGTATAAGTCAGAAGCTTGGGATAGTATAGCCCATGTTGTATCCAATGCCACTGGTATCCCATACACTGGTTATCAATGTAGGCATAATTTCAATGACCTACGGTGGAGGAAAAGGGATACCCTTGGTGCTTGGATCAAGGAGTTTAGGACTGAGGACATCCCACACCTGTGTAGCTATCAACTACAGAGATTACTTGTAAGACTTAAAAGTTGAATATAGGCAAAGCTGGTATTTCAAATGGTATTCTGTTCTGTTTTTTTTACACGCTGCCAGGGACCAGGAGGTCAGTGTCTGAACCAGTGGGGCTAGATTGAAGATAAGGGAAGCATGTTGTATGTATGCAGCAGAAGAATAATTTTATTGTAGCATTAAAAGTTAAATATAGCTTTATTGGTATTTTATAGCGTTGTATCAAACTGAGCATGTGTATCTCAACTGTAAAAGCAAGTATGTAAGCATTAGTCTGTAACACAAACCATTATTACAATATTAGACTTTAGTCAGAGGTTGTGGGTTCAAATACCACACTTCCCCAACTGTACAATACTGTTAATTCTACAATTATATTTAAATTAAATTAAGACCTCTATACAAGTGGCAAAATGCTCTGGTGCAAAGTGCAATCTGTATAATTGGTACATTTGTATATGGAATATATGCACATGTCAAGGAGTACTGCAAGCTGTAGTACAGTTTGTATCTGTTAGGAGCTGGTAGCATTAACTGTAAAAATGTTCTGTTAGGAGGTGGCAGTCTTAAAGGTAAAAGGTTAATATAAAAGAGTCAAATAACTGCATTAATGCATTTTATGTCACATATGAAGGTACTAGTCTTATTGCTTTTCTTTTGTCTCACCCAACCCTTATCTCTTTTGATTTTATTTTTATTGTATTTTTTTATATTTATTTAATTTTTTCATTTTATTATGTGTCATCAAAATGTGTACACGTCATCTGTGTGTACCACATCACTAAATGCTCCACAGCACAGTGGGGTGGGCCTGCCCCATAGGATCTGCTTGCCCCCTTCCACTGACTCCAGCAACATTGACTAGCTCTGGGATCCAACCTGGCAACACCACCTCTACTGCCCCTGCACTACCTACTCCCTCAGGTAGTTCTGCCCCAAAGGCTGGTCCAGTCGTTCCCTCCAGGAGCAGTGGCAGAGGTGGCGATTTTATTACTGTTGGTGCACACCTACATCTATTGGAGAGGCTGATCTCCCTCATTTTATGTAGTACCAAGAAGAGGAGATAGAGTCATCAAGCACTCCAGCCAGCAGTGGACTGGGGTGACAGTCTACTGGGTGAGACCTCAGTTCTCAATGTCACCCACCTTGATGACCATGGGTTTAGGATTTCTACACCCTCAACCCAGTCATGGTGTCCCCCAACCTTTTGTGTCCATTACTGTCCCTGTCTCTTGTCTTGTTTGTCTTGTCTGTCTTCAATTGCTTCCTCACGTACCCAACTTACCTCCCAGAGACATTCCTATATCCCTTCCCCAACATTCCTCTCTCTTTCTCTCTCTTCAAAAAAATTGTCCCATATATAGCTCTCCATTTCTCACACGTATCTTCTTGCACACTTGATTCTGTCCAATTGACTATACAAGATGATTGTATTGCGGTCACCCCCCTCTCTACAGATGAAAGTCCAAATTCACTTAACATTTTCCACAAATGTTCACTTTACACTGTTAATGAACAGCTACGGTTATTTTCTATCTCCCTCCTGGCTTTCCCTTTGTTCTTCCCCCTGCTTGATCCCTATTTCACCACTGTCCTAGCTAGTCATTTCACCTTTTTAAGCCACTATTGTACAAAGGTGCACCTCATGCACCAATACATTGAAATGTGGAACATCAGCAATGTATTTACAAGTATTAGATACAGCAGCAATGTATTAGACACACCTGTATTCAAACCCAGTACCATCTGGTCCCAACAAGGAATATATCAATGCTTTAATGCATGCTGCCACAAAGTTAGTTAAGTAGCAGGTCTATTTCATAGATTCAATACTGTCAGACTTTGTCAATGTGGGTTGCATTTGTGCACTGCTTAGCTATGAACAAACTTGTATCCTGCATGCGTATGCACTTTAGTAACCATTGTGTAAACCTGCTGCTCGTTGCACTATGGAAATTTATGTATCATGCTGTATTACTGCTCTTTACTGTCAATTTCCTCTGTATGATATTAAATTGCTTGTGTAAATATTACAAACTGAGGTTCCTATCTAATAATATGTCAGATATCTTGTGTCACCTATCCTATACTGATATCCTATGTCTAACAGAAACATGGCTAAAACCTGCAATTAAAGATAATGAAATCATCCCACCTGATTACAATATCCTGAGAACATTAATACCAAAAATATCCTTAACTGGCTTTTGTTAAAATCTTCCACAAGAACTATAGTTCCTTGAGACTTTAATATCGACTCTCATCAAACATACAAAGTAGTGACCCTCCCAGATGATCTGTGTGACCACTCACTAGCTTATATTATCAGGCATAAAACCAACCTAACTTACCCAAATACTTTCAGGACAATACGGACCAAAAAACATTTTAACCCTGAACTTTTCCAAACAGAACTCAATTCATGTAATTGGTCACCACTAAAATACCTCCCACTCTATGAAGCCATACAATACTTTAATTCCACATTTTTAGCCATCCTTGACCACTACACACAGACACGCTGTATTAAAATTAAGTCTAAACATGCCCCATGGCTCTCAAAAGCCACCAGGTATAAAATCCTTCTTAGAAACAAATCCTGGGCCATATGGCGTAATACTAAAAATCCCACAGACCATCATAACTTTAGACAACTTAGAAATAATACAAAAAAAGCTATCTCTTAGATAAAAGAAACTTTTACTTCCAACTCCAGCAAACTCACCAAAATAAACCCCAAAAGTTTTGGACTAACATTAACAAACTACTACACCCAGGTCAATCTATTACGCCAAACCCACAAGGCTCTAACCTTGAGAATCCAGCACAAACTGCCAATGTTTCAATTCCTTCTTTACAGAGGCCATCCAAACTCCTGCTAGTCAACTATCTCTAGGTAGCTCAAATCTACCAACTTCTACTACTAGCCCACTTCCTTCATTTCAGTTACAACCAGTTCCAACTTCCCTCATTTGTTCCCTTCTCCAAAAACTAAAACTTACCACCCCCTCAGCTGACCAACTACCTGCAGAATACCTGCAAAAAACAGCTACCGCCATAGCCTATCCCATTTCCATACTGATTAACAGAACCATAAATAAAGGTACCATCCCAGCTATCTGGAAAATCTCTCTCATTATCCCCCTACATAAAGGTGGGAACTCTAATGACTTTTCAAACTATCGTCCCATAGCTTTACTCTCTCCACTGGCAAAACTAATGGAAACATGCATCCATAGGCAACTACTTCACCATCTAATCCAAAACAACTTACTTGCCAACTGTCAACATGGATTTATACCATTCCACAGTACTACCACTGCCCTGCTATCCTTTACAGACTGCATTAACAAAAATCGTAACAACAATATTCTTTCCTCTGCACTCTTTATAGATTTATCTAAATCTTTTGATATGGTTAACCACCAGTTACTATTAAATTTACTCAAATCCCTTTCACTTGAAGCTCTGGCTCAAAAATGGTTTGAATCTTATATAGACAATAGACAGCAGGCTGTACTATGGGATAATAATCTATCTACCCACCTCCCCATTTCCCTCGGTGTCCCTCAAGGCTCCATATTAGGCCCACTCCTATTCTCCATTTTCATTAATGACCTACACTTGGCAATTCCTCAAGCTACCTGTATACAATACCCGGACGACTCCACAATAATATGCTCAGCCACTTCTCCATCTGAACTACAGTCCCTAACCCAAAAGGCATTCAATACAGTAGAACAATGTTTTTTACACCGCTGCCTCCTCTTAAACACCAGAAAAAACAAAACTTTTGCTTTTCACTCCAACCCGGAAGTCCACCCCAGTAAATTTTACACTCGTATCTAATAATGGTACTCTCATATCTCCTGACCCAACCACCAAACTCTTAGGAATAACAATAGATAGCTACCTTAACTTTGATACTCATATTAACAACACAATAAAAAAGTCAACATAAAATTGGGGTCCCTCTATAGAATCAAACCCTTCCTTACACCATTAGCCAGAACCTCTATAGCCCATACTCACTTAATCTCCACACTCCTCTATGCTTCACCTATATATACTAATCTCTCAAAAAATAACCTCAACAAATTGGCAATCTCCTACAATAATATTGCTAGATTTGCCACTGGCTCTCCTTTTAGAAATCATCATTGTCTTAATCTAAAGCAGCTAGGATGGTTAGAGTTTCAAAATCAGCTTCAATTTCACCAGCTTGCTATTGCCCATAACACCCTGTACCAACCTACCAAGACTCCAATACTCTCTAACCTCATTACCCCTTACAACAATCTTAAAAACTTATGTTCCTCAAATAAACTACTTGTTTGTACAAGCAGATCCAACAACTTGGCAGGAGACTCTCTGTTCTCTAACACTGTTGGAAAGCACTGGAGCCTACTCCCCACTGAACTTTTATCACTGTCTTCAATAACAATTTTTAAACATAAATTAAAACTTTATCTAAGAACACATTGGTTATGCCCCTGTACTAACCCTGACTAACTCATTTTCTTTATACTAATGGATACTCTTCACCTTTTACTCCTCTGTACTAACTTAAGACTTATCCTTAAAGAACCAAAGAGACCATGATCTTGCAACTTAAATACAATGTATATATGTATATATTAACATAGTTTTATGTATAAAACCTTTTTAGTGTTTGTGTTTTGTTTCTTATTAGTATTGTATTTTTATTAACACCAGCTGTGTTATGCTTGTACTGTAGCAACATTCTTTATTGTAATTGTGTGTGTTGGAGTTTATTTCCTCGGGCCTCTACTGAAAATGGACATGTATCCAGTTAGACTAGCCCGGTCAAAAAATGTAAAATAAAAAATAAATAAAAATAAATAAATATCTACAATAGATCACTCTGTTACATCTCCCCAAGCGCTGCAAACCTGGTGAATCAGTACATTTTCCACACAAGCTATGTCGGGATTCCTGGTGGTCTAGTGGTTAGGGTTTAGTGCTCTCACCACCATGGTCTCAGTTTGATTCCCAGTCAGGGAATTTCAATAGATTTTCTTTTTAAGGTGAGAGATTGGCATAATGGTTAAGGTGTTTACCTTACAACCACAAGGTACAGTGTTTGATTCTCAGATGAGGTAATTGGCTAGGCTTAAAATGGCCCCTAGGGGTAGTTAACCTAGTATTAATCTATGAACCTATGAACATTTATAAGCAACAGTACAAAATGTAATATCAAATGTTATGCGCTATGCGATGCACATCAATCAGGTAACATGCAGAACTACAACTATTGATCCATATGCCTAAAAAGACTTATCTGCAAGGCCAGGGAAAGAATCAGCATGAACCATAGCCACAGGGACTCTGGTTACCTTCAACACATTTGACCCTACCCATTTTGTTTTTGTCAAGGGTAGATATTGCTTATTGAACCTTATGGACTTCTTGGATACTAACCCTACAGACCTGGATGAGGGATAACAGGGCATACCACCTATGTTGACTTATCCAAGGTCTTTGACACTATCCCCCATTCATGTGTCATAGTGAAGATCTCCTATGTGAGAATTAAGCCATACAGTAGTACAGGGATAGGCAACTGGCTCACTGACATAACACACACTATCAGAGTTGGGGACTGCATCTCCATTGGTTGCCAATTACCATTAGAATACCACAAGGATCTGCACTGGGCTCTCATCTGTTTGCAAACTACTTCCCTGAAGCACTGGAGATGGTATATGGCCTGTGGTTTACCCCATTTGTAGATGGGTGCACTAACACAGAGTCTTCCAATGATGGTAACATGTTATGGAAGGAGCTGGTGCCAAACACATGGTGTGAACCTTAAAGCATACAATGGCTCATTGTCTCTTTTTGGCAATGAAGTACCACTACTAATTTTGATATATATATATATATATATCACCCCTCTAAGTTTAAACACAGTGTTGTAAGATGTGGGAACACATGTTGATAGCAATCTACACTTTTATCACTGTGTGCCCATAGTGGTGACATACACATTCTGTATTGCAAACATTATACATGTGGACATCACATCCAACACCAGGATGGTCATACCTCTGCTGTACTCTATGCTTATCAGACCACTAATTGAGTACAATACTCCCTTCTGTCTGTACCTCACCAGACACCTGCAGCAACTGGAGAAAACACAAGGTTGTCCATGGAAAGACTGAAAGATCTGTCAGTGCACTCAGTATCATTCAGGCTGCTGAGAGGTGACCTATGCCTGCCCTACAGAGTAGTCTCAGTCACTGCCATACTGGAAATGCTGGACATCTGCAAATAAAATGGGACACAGATAACCTGACCCATGGTTCTCAACCTTGCCTGTGATGTAAACAGAACATGCTGGGGAGACAGATATATCCACCAATGACTCACACTCCTCAGTAATAGGCTCCCACTGCACATGAATCAGTCCTTCTCAATGACATTGTTCAAGCGTGACCATGACCACTGGTTGGGTGATTATAAAGTCACCTCTTGGATGGCATCTATGTCCTTCATGGTCAGGGCTAGTTGGTGCTGCTCACAGAATTGCTCCGTTAGCAATAACAATCCAACTATTCTCAATAAGGACACTTGTGTTTTTACACAGCTAGGCTTCTAAACACCATAGGGCAATTAGGCTAGTAGCCTCCTATGAACATATGAAGCTGTGAGCCTATGGAGGTCTCCTAAAATTTTGTCTTCCACATGGCCTGCAGATGTCATCTACTATAAGTTAACTTGCAGTCTCTTAAAAGTCAGACTTGTGCTGTGGCACTTGTGTAATTTACCGTGTTCTGTTCTGTAGTTTGTGTACTTAGATAGGTAGGGGTTCTGTCCTCACTACAGTCAACTGTGAGTGTGTGTATGTGTGTGCGTGTGTGCGTGCGTGTGCGTGTGTGTGTGTGTGTGTGTGTGTGTGTGTGTGTGTATGTCTAGTCAGAAGAGCAGAAGTGTGCATCCTGCAGTTACTGCTCCAATCCTGTGAATTGACACTATTTCAATACATGCACATGCCTACAGATCAAGTCTATGCAGGCCTCCCAACTTCTTCTCTCCAACTTGCACTGCTGATTTCATCCACTATAAATTGGCCTGCAGCCATATAAAAGACTTGTGCAGTGGTGCTTGCATAAAGTATTGAGTTCTGTAGTCTGTATACCTTAGATAGGTAATGGTTATGTTTTCACTGCAGTCAACTGTGTGTGTGTGTGTGTGTGTGTGTGTGTGTGTGTGTGTGTGTGTGTGTGTGTGTGTGTGTGTGAGCTGTTACTTGACATTACAGAGGGCATTTTGCACAACCATGTGGGACACTGTTATATTCTCTTCAACAGACACTGCTGATGTCATCAGCTATAAAGTGTTGTTTGACACACTCCAAGCCGGCTTGAGTTGTGGCACTTGCATAACATACGGGCTTTTGTAATCAGAGTACTTAGGTAGGGGTTCTATTCACACTACAGTCAACTGTGTGTGTGTGTGTGTGTGTGTGTGCGTGTGTGCGTGTGTGTGTGTGTGTGTGTGTGTGTGTGTGTGTGTGTGTGTGTGTGTGTGTGTGTGTGTGTGTGTGTGTGTGTGTGTGTGTGTGTGTGTGTGTGTGTGTGTGTGTGTGTGTGTGTGTGTGTGTGTGTCAGAGCTGTTGCTTAACATTACAGAGAGCATTTTACACCAGCATGTGAGACACTGTTATAGTCTCCTCAAAAGACACTGTTGATGACATCAACTATATCAGATTTTGGATACACAGTACTCCCACCAGGACAGGGTTAGAGACTGGCATGGAGACCAGGCAGAAGTCACCTCATCCTATACAATAAATATTTCAGTGGCATGGCTTTTAACCTATCCATAAACATTATAGCATGGTTTGTAGGCCCTGTGTTATTTTGCTAAGAAAGCCCTGTGGTCTCTCCAGCTGCTTTTATACTCTATTAGTGTTGTGATAAGTTTTGACTACAGTGCAGTCATACAATCCTAAGATCTCTGTATGATGTCTTGACTTATAAAGTGCACAACACAGGCTTTCAATACCAGTGTGGACACTTGGAGGACTAAGTTCAGATTGCTATATACATGTGTTCCCAGTGCATGAATCACTGAGTTTCTGCATAGCAGGACTGTTGTCAATGCTGTGATTAGCATAGAATTCCACTTTTCAGATGGACATTACAAACACACATTTCTGCATTTATTTGTAGATTGTGTGCCTTTGTCATCATTCAGTTGTGTGTTAGCTCCACCTGTACTGTGTTATCACCATTGGCAGGCTCAATGATTGCATACAATATGGAATAATCAGCAAAAATGGTAATCCAAAGGTCATATACCTTAGCCTGAAGTGTCGGAAAGTAGAGTTCAAATGGTGAAGGGCCAAGCAAAGATCCTGGGGTATGCCTATGGTGACAGCTCTACAGGTACAGGTTGATTCACCACCCTTCACATGATATGTTCTGTAAGTGAGTCACATGGTTACACATTAATTGATGTAAGGGTTAATTCCCAGCTTGGAGGTTTTTTCAATGATACCTGTGTGGGGGATTGTGTTAAAACCATAGGCCAAATCATGATAGGCAATATGTACTGTCTTACCTTCATCCAGATCTATCACATGGAATCAATGGACTGTGATAACATCACAGATCACCTATGGTATGACTCAGCACATACACCTTTCTGACATGGTTGAATGCACAATTCAACATACCCTCCACATGGTCTACATTCCCATTTAAGGGTGTATCAACATGCATCCACCTGCGTTGAAGGACAGCACCTGATACATGCATGTATAGAGATACCCTGACTCTGCTCAACTGTCAAGTAGACCAACATATCATCGTGGACCTCTTCTACATGTACACTAGTAATATTCCATGTGTGTGCAGCAGACCTGTGTGAGTTGTTAATGCTGCATCAAGTCCATTACATCTGATGGATGTCCTCAAAGAGGTCATTGAGGCCACGCATGATAACAGTATCATCCTATGGAACTTGACCAGGTTAAGCCATTTGACACAAATCCACACTGAAATATTCAATCAACAATGTCATATGTGGCCATAAACAGCTATATCACCAAATGGGTAGACCAGCGTATGACATACGTGGCATCTCATCTCACTATGTTGAAATGCGTGATGTGACCTATATTTCAGGTACAGTGATCAGATTGGTACATCAGGGGCGTCTACTAGACCCTCTCCTGCCCATTATTTAAGTGGCAGACATCACAGATGACATACACATGCCGTGTGCAAACAGCTGCTTGAAGGACTACAGAGTGGGGACAATTATTGACTCCAACTGTGATATTAATATAATACAGACCGTATCAACACATACCAAAAACTGCTGCCACAGCCACAACAACTCTTGCATTGACAAGAAACATGGAGGGATTTGTTGAATCAGGAAATTCTAGAGTAGCTAAGCAACAAATCAGGAAAACTAAGAAAGCAATTTTCAAATAGACTAAATAAAATATAATAATATCACAGATATAAAACACTTCACAGGAAGGAGAATCTGCTGTATGTAGAATTGGTGCCCTGACACTGACATTATTGGCTGGGATTGGAAGGGTGGGCCTAGGTCTGGAAGAATGAGCCCATAGGTAGGGACTGAGCAGCTGGTACCAGCTTATATATCTAGGGGGGCAGATGAGAGTGCACCACAGCATTAGGAGTGACATGATAGAGATCTGTGAAACAGATGCACCAGATAAAGTGTCATTGCAGGGAAGCATGTTGCAGGAAAGAATGATGAAGATGCATGTATGTATGTATGTATGGCGAAGTTCATATATGCAATGTGCAAAAAGACCATCATATCATATATCATGCACTATATATATATATATATATATATATATATATATATATATATATATATATATAAACATATATATATGGGTCAAGAAAATTTCAACAAAAGCACATTTCACCTAAACTCAAATTAATGTGCACTTTTCATTAAAGCTCAATTCACCTAAAACACAATTCACTGAAACACATTTCACCTAAAGTTGTAGATGGCCTTGTCCCCACTGTAGTGCGACCCTAGAGTTAGTATATATAGTAGGGGGGTAGGGAGCACCGCCTCCCACATCGGGGGTGTGGGGGGCATAGCCCCCCCACATATATTAAATATTTTGAACTATATGCCTGGATACTTGCCATTTCAATATATTTCTTTTTTCCAAACATATCTACTTAAAATATGTGGAGGGCTATGCCCCCCACACACCCCAATGTTGGGGGCAGTGCCCCGCACATGCCCCCTACTATATATATTAACTCCAAGGTCATACTGCAGTGGGGACAAGGCCATCTAAAACTTTAGGTGAAATGTGTTTCGGTGAATTGAGTTTTAGATGAATTGAGTTTTCAGTTATTTGTGTTCAGTCATTTGAGTTTAGGTGAAATGTGCTTTTGGTGAAATGTCCTAGACCCATATATATATATTTATATATATATATATATATATATATATATATATATATATATATATTTATATATATATATATATATATATATATATATATATATATATATATATATATATATTTTGCATGAAGACCATGTCATGTGTTATACATATATGGCATGCATGAAGACTATCATATCATGTGATGTATAGATGTGGCATGCATGAATGTCATCATAGTATGTGCCGCATACAATGGTTCAAAGCTGCAAATACCAAAGATATTATGTGCTCAGAAAAACACTCAAAAGCCGAATATGTTGCAAACTGGTAAACAGCTCATACTTTCTTCCATTTCTTTCTCAAATGGTGCTAAAATCAGATTTTTTCTAAAAGTTAGTATCACAAGCTTTATCTGTATCTTCAAGGAGAAATGCATACACATGGCAGGGGTTAAAACTCAGGCCTGCCTTCAGAATCTTATTGCCTATTATACTTATGTTTTCTGATTATTATTACTCCTGTGTTTAAGCAGAAGCACACACTATTTTTCCTTTGACAAGCATCAATTGCTCTTACCAATTAGGAAGGAAAAATCTTAGGAAAATATTTTTAATACCCTCCATACACTCCTCCTGACAGTCCAAGTCTGATCATCAAGCCAAAAACATGGAAGGTGGGGTTGGCATAATGGTTAAAGTTTTTACTTCTATAAGTTCATAGGTGTTTACTAGGCTAATGACCACAAGGGCCTTTTTAAGCCATGCATCCCAAATCTCTGACAAGTTCTGATACCCTTGATAAGTGTAAGCAGGAGCTTGGGAGATGAACTATTTACAGGCTGCCTGTGTCCATTAGAGACATAGGTGCCAAGACAGGGATGAATTTCCCAAATACAATGTACAAGGTTTGGGTATAACTTCTAGTTGCTGGTTAGACTTGAAATAGTATAAAGACTGTTAGCCTAGTATTAACCTATGAATATAATCTCTAGATTTGTCTGACCTGTCTTTCTATTTTTCCAGTGGTCATTTCTTTTTTGACTCATCACTTATTCACTTGTTATTGCAGCCCATTTTACTTATAACATCACAGTTTCTGCCTTCCACTACCATTACATCCATTTTCTCTTCAAAGGTTGTTCTTCTTTTGGCTTTTCCCGGTTAGGTGTCACCACAGCGGAACTGCAGTCCGCTAATGATTGGCAGTAGATTTTTACGGTGCTGAGGTGCCAGTTTGACGCCCAACCTTCAAAAAAGGCATGCCCCTTCACGCATGTCTTTCGAATGCCACTCGGCCGTCAGGAGGACATGCAGACTCCACACAGAAGGCGCTCCAGCTGAGAATCGAACGGGAAAACCTCTTGCTGTGAGGTGACAATGCTACCACTGCACCACCATGGTTATTTTCTCTTCAAAGGTAGTTATGGTAAACAATGGATGTCTGAAAAACACACACCCTTCAGAATGTTCTTCTCTTTCAGCTAACAGACTATTACCATTTTTCACTTCTTGCACATCATGATTTTTCTCCAATTCTTTCAAACACCTCTCTAGCTCTTTTCATCCCCTGCATCTATATTCCTTCCTACCTCCATCCAATGTTGGCATTTTGCGAAAGACCACTCCCAAATAAGTATCAAATTTTCCACAACATTCTTGGCAAATTTCCTCTAGGATGTATAAATTTTAACCCACTGAACAGACCATACCGTTAAAGAAACCAGTCCCAACGTATACTTCTGCACACAGTATATCATGAGACTAATAGAAACAGCTCAGTTAATAAAAATAAAAAGAATAAATAAATAAATAATGTGTGAAACTGGTCCTCGAAGAAATAAAAACCGGCAAAGCTGCATACGATCCATTATTTATAGTTGTTTATAGGTTCATAGGTAGGTACTAGGCTATCTGCCTGAGGGCATTTATAAGCCTAGCCAGAGTGTGTCGGCTTTCGCCACCCCATTGATTAATTAACTGATCCTCTGTCAAGCAGAGCCAATGAAGTGATCCCAGGGGCGTAGTTTCTGTTACCCATCCACTCGTCAAAGTTTCTCTTGAAGAGTGTTAGTGAGGGGCTCTGCCTGATGTAATTTGGAATTTTGTTCCAAAGCATGGGGAGTCTCTGTGACAGGAATCTATCCCTCCAGCATGTTCTATTTATTGTTGTGGCAAGGTTTAGCTCACTAGAGCACGTGGCTCGCAGTGACTTGGATTTCTTTAGGTGGAGCATGTCCATCAATTCTGAGTTGGACATGGCTTTGTAAGTCAGGCAGAGATCACCTCTGAGTATGCGATATGCCACTGAGTACAGCCAGAGTTTTTTTCAGTTGGGCTGCATAGGACATATGTTTGAGACCAGTAATCCTCTTGGTGAGGTACTTTTGTCATCTTTCTTGCTGTTGGAAGTGTCTTGTGAGGTACATCCCAAATGGGGCATTGTACTCTATGATGGGTCTAATGAGTGATGAGTAGAGGGGCACTGTAACCTCTTTATTTCTAGATGCGAACCCTTTAGTAATTAGATGGGCCACATAGAAGAATTTCCTAACTACTTTGAAAATATGATTGTCAAAGGAGAGATTACTATCTACCTGGGTCCCCAGATCTCTTATTACCTCTTCTGTATTAAGGGGGCTGCCACCTATGTGGTAATTTGTGGGTGTTTTGTTTTTCCCAGACAGGATGACTATGCATTTTTTGGCATTTAGCTTGAGGTCATTACTTTGACACCAGGTGTCCGTCTCAGTAAGGCCCTTTTGGAGGATGTCCGTGTCAGCCAGAGAGTCAATTATGGCTCCCAGTTTGCAGTCATCGGCGAACTTGGTTAGCCATAGTCCTCCTGTGTTTGCCTGTACTTCTGAGAAGTATATGCCGAACAGTAGGGGTCCCAGGACTGAGCCTTGCAGGACACCACTTGTGACTGGTTTAGAGTCTGACCTGAAGCCTGCTATTCTTACCGTGTGAGTTCTGTCTGTAAGTTAGTTGGCAATCCATCCCATGATGTAAGGGTTTATGTTCAGACTGGTGAGTTTTTCTGTAATACCCGAGTGGGGAATGGTGTCGAAAGCCTTGGCGAGGTCAAGGTAGGCTGTGTGAACCACCTTTCCTTTGTCTATGGCCTTGGTGACTGTCTCGATGAAGTCAACCAGGTTTAGTAGGCATGTTCTGCTCTTAACAAAGCCGAACTGGTTCGGGTCAAGTGTTTGGAGGTTCCCAATACTTTGTTAATGAGTGCCATGATGATGTGTTCCATAGCCTTGCAGACCAGGCTAGTCAGGCTTATGGGGCGATAGTTACCAGGGTCAGTTATGGCCCCTCCTTTGTGGAGAGGAATAACCGTTGCTGTGTGCCATTCTATGGGCATGTAGCCTGTGGAGAGGCTGAGGTTGAACAGCATGTTTAGGTGGGGGATTAGTTTGTTCTGTAGTTCGTGCAAAATGCAGCCTGAGACACCATCTGGTCCCATTGACACTGTGTTTTTGGCTTTTGAAAGGGCTGTTTTCACCTGTGCGTCCATGATTTTTGGGACGCTACACTTTTCCGGTATTGTGGGCCCTTTTGGAGGTGAGGGGGGAGAGAAGTTTCCACTGAATCTATCTGCCAGGATGTTGGCAATATCAGTAGGTTCAGTATATTGTGTGCTATTTTGCACTAGTTCAGTGCATATCTGCGAGTTGCCACTTAGATTCTTAACATAGCTAAAGAAGGCTTTGTGGTTATCTTTTGAATCCTTGGCTATTTTTCTTTCAAAGTTAGCCTTGGATGATTTCATGAGGGACCTCAGTTTCTTACTGATACTGATCAGGGGTGTCTTTCCTTCTTCGGATTTGCTTTTTTCTGAACTAGTTTCCTCCTTCTATTGTATAGCCTGTTTATTGCAGGGGTCCACCAAACTGGTTTCTATCTCTTAGAGGAGTGAGTCTTGGTTTTGCTAGGGATGGCACAATCCATGCATCCTTGTAGGTGCTCATAGAGTGCATTTGTAAAAGTTTCTGCATCTTGGGCAGCAATATCCTTTAGCGTGGGGGCTGTGAAACTTACCACCTCTGTCTTAAGTAAGGTGAAGTTTGCTATAGAAAAGTTTTTCACTGTGGTTTCCTTAGTTGGGGGTGGTGGTGGGGGTGTGGGCATCCAGAGTGATTGGTTTATGGTCTGATCTAACCAGTGATGGGTTGACCTCCGGTGTGGAACATCTGTCGCCCATGTTGGTGATGACCACATCCAATATGTTTTTACCTCTGGTAGGAGAGTTTACCAGCTGATCCAGGGTGTTTGAATTCATGAATTCCAGGAAGTGCTGGGCCTGGGAATTTGTACTTGAGTAGTTTTCCCAGTGAATGGTAGGGTAATTGAAACTGCCCAATATCAGGGTGTTTGGTAGGGCCTTCATGTTTTCCAGTGTCTCCAGAAAGGTGGAGTGGTGGTACTGGGTCATGGAGGGTGATCTGTAGCAGGCCACAATTTGCATTGCATATTTGCCCGATGTTAGTTGCACATGGATGATCTCAGAGGTATCATGCTGCACCACTAACCTGGAGGTGTAGATATCCTTGATGAATAGGGATACACCCCCTCCTTTTGTGTTTCAGTCCGTGTTCTGTGGCCGAAACATGAGGTATGAGTTGTAGCCCAGTAGTGCTGGGGTGCTCTCTGGAGCCTTGAACCAGGTTTCAGTTACTGCACAGATGTCGACATTCTCCATACTGAGGAGTGCTTCGAGCGTGTGCATTTGAGATTTAAACTCCTGGCATTGAGTAGCATAACCCTCAGTTTTTTGTTAATTATGCTGTTATGTTGGTGGGTTTTTACTTTTGAGCCTTGCCTAAAAAAGGCACTATGGGGGCAACAAGAGCCTTGGCCAGTATTCGAAAGCCTAGGAGTGACAGGTGCAATCCATCTCTTGTGAAGCAACGCAGCTTGTCAAGCATGTTGTCCCAGGCTGACAGACACTGGATCCCCTTTGAATGACACCAGAAGCTTAGCTAATTGTTGAAATTGATCATTTTTTCTTTATACCATGGTATCATTCTTGGTGAAGGCAGGATGCTACTCAGGGTCAGGGTCATACTGGCCTGGGCTACATGATCAGAGAGCTCTTCCATGTCTCTTTTCATGTAGTCCAGGGAGGTACGGCTCAGGTCATTCACACCAACATAGCCAATGATAGTTGTATTTGTACTTGTTCTGGAGTGACCTGAGTGCTTGTGTTATGTGGCGGATTCTGGCTCCTGACAGGCAGCTAACAGTAACCTTCTGCTTGTCCAGCCTAGTGAGTGGGACGTCAGTGTGCCTGACTATAGAGTCACCTATTACTAATGTGTTAGGTATGTTATTTCGCCTTAAGGGCTGTGATTGTGCAGCACACTGATTTTGTGTTTTATGTGTTATCTGGTTTGTGACAGGAAGTGCAGGTTGTCTGGATGTCTGCTTTGGAGGTCTCTGATGCTTTTGCAGGTTTTTATTTAGAGCCTCCGAGTATTATTTTGTGTATTTATGTGTATTTTTTGCCAGTGCTGTTTTAGTAGGCCTGTATGCGGCTGGAGTTGTGGTGCAAGTGTTAACCTTCTCCTCTTGACTGTCTGTTCCAGTCTTGGGTGGAGACAGCTTAGCTTCCAGTTTGGCTGTATAATTGCATCTCTCGCATATGTTAGTGTTTTGTGGTAGGAGGAGAGGGTTGTCTGTGTATATGAGGCAGTTGTAACATTGCCTCAGGATACCCAGATTCACCATCTGGACTGGAGAGTGCACCTGAAGTTGCCCTTTGGTCATGCCTGAATAGTAGGGTGAGCTGCTTAGTCGCTTGGTTGGTGAGGGGTGAATAAAGAGCCTTGCCCTGCTGGGCAATCAGTGTCAGGGTATATTAGTGCTTGCTATTAGGTCTGAGCAAGTGCTGGGCTGTAAGATGCTTTTTGAGTGCTTAGGTTGAGAGTTAGACTAGTTTCAAGGGAAAAACTGAAGAGGAGACTTAGTGGAGCTGGGAATAATTTAACTGTAGCTAACCAGCACTGCCCGGTGCTCAAAACCGTGCAAACATGGTTTTTATAGTAGGGAAATGAAAGAGATAGAAATTAGCCCAAAATGGCCAATAAACTACTAAATTCTGGGCTGGAACCACTCCTCCAGGGACAGATAGGTTGCTCAAAGCTCCCCTCTCTCACAGGTGAACAGAGAAACTTCCTTCTATCCAACTAAGGTATGGGCAACTCAGAAACTAGTATCACAGCCCTGAATTCAGCACTAGCCTGAAAACTGGACTATACTAGCTTAGAAAAGCGGGAAACAAGGATTTTTTTGTTTGTTTTTTTTTGTTTGAAAAGATAAGGCAAAAACAGTAAAAAAATACACTTAAAACAGCTTTAAACTACTACAAATGATAAGAAAAGGCTATCGCACTTTAGTGTGTAGCCTACAACAGTTAAACAAAGTATTTAAACAAAAAACAACTTTTTAAAAGTGCAGGCAGTCAAGTAAGTACGATATGTGAAAAAACAAGCTTTTAAATCACAATAAATGCTGGAAAATCTGCGTTTAGGTGGAAAACAGTTAAGTACAGCAAGAAAGTACAGAAAACTAATACTTAATCACTCCAAAGTCTCTCTCCTAAGCTAGAAGGCTTGTATCAGTTTAAGGCTTTCTAGTGCTACCAGTAGGTTAGTTACAGGAAAGATGGGAAACAAATGCAGGTTTGGTCTTTTAAACCAGAAAGTTGAAAGAGACAGACAAACTGTCCAAATGGTCAATAAACTACAATTTCTGGGCCAAGAACCTCTCCTCTAATAGTAGACAGGCTACCTAGTGCTTACCACTCCCACTGATAAGCTAGAAGGCTTTCCTCCAACACAGAAAGGCTTGCGGGGCTCAGAAGCTTACCAACATTCCTGGATGCAGCAACTCTGCTAGAAGGCTTGTATCAGTTTAAGGCTTTCTAGTGCTACCAGTAGGTTAGTTACAGGAAAGATGGGAAAGAAGCGCAAGTGTGGCATTTAAACCAGAACACTGAAAGAGATGGAAAAAACTGCCCAAACGGCCAATAGCTACAATTTCTGGGCCAGGAACCACTCCTCTTGTGGTAGATAGGCTACCTAATGCTCACCACTCCCACTGATAAGCTAGAAGGCTTCCCTCCAACACAGAAAGGCTTGGGGGGCTCAGAAGCTTATAAAGAGTCTTGGAATACAACAAATCTGTACCTGGACTAGACTAGTTACAAGAAAGGCAGGGAACAAGTACAATCATAGGCTTTTAAGCCAGCAAGTTGAAAGTGATGGAAAAGCTTCCCAAACGGCCAATAAACTATAATTTCTGGGCCAGAAACCACTCCTCCTGTGGTAGATAGGTTAGCTAGTGCTTACCACTCCCACTGATAAGCTAGAAGGCTTCTCTCCAACACAGAAGAGCTTGGGGGGCTCAGAAGCTTACCAACAGTCCTGGATACAGGAAATCTGTACCTGGATTACACTAGTTATAGGAAAGGCGGGGACCAAATGCAAAACAGGCTTTTAACCACAAAGTAGAAAGAGATGGAAAAACTGCCCTAACGGCCAATGAACTACAATTTCAGGGCCAAAACCCACTCTTCCCATGGTAGATAGGCTACCTAGTGCTTACCACTCCCACTGATAAGTTAGAAGGCTTCCCTCCAACACAGAAAGGCTTGGGGGGGACTCAGATGCTTACCAAGAGTCCTGGATACAGCAAGTCTGTATCTGGACTTGACTAGTTACAGGAAAGGCAGGAAACAAGCTTAGTATTTTTTTTTGTTACAGAAAAGCAGCTGAAACAGCAGTAAATACAATTCGAATTGTAGTGCAGACCAGCACACCCGAGCGTGTAGCAACACTATGGCAATTACAGTTCAAATAAATGCAATTAAATTAACAAATGACTAAAAAACAAGTGCAGAGGGCAGTAAATTAGAAGGCTACTGACAAGCAGTGATAAGTGCAGAGTAAGAGTGACTGAACAGATAGCATGCAGAAGAGCAACTAAGACAGTTACAGTAAGAGCAGATGAATTTTATATATATATATATATATATATATATATATATATATATATATATATATATATATTTTTTTTTTTTTTGAGGGAATGAACAGAGCAGGATTAAGAGG
Organism: Protopterus annectens; assembly: GCF_019279795.1. NCBI lineage: Eukaryota > Metazoa > Chordata > Ceratodontiformes > Protopteridae > Protopterus > Protopterus annectens. The sequence continues at coordinate 1,613,605,950 of NC_056732.1, read as the reverse complement.
CTACAGGGATTTTCCTTCCAAAATGCTTTCTGTGTACACAGTAGGAGTGCCTGAAATCAGAATTTGATCTCACTGCACTCAGTTGATTGCGCAAATCAGATGGGCCCAGAAGGAGTATCAAATACAAATCTACAAGAGGGGCGGGCAATTTCAAAGCCACCAACATTAATACCAAAACAAGAACAAGGAGGGTGGGTGGGAAACCAACTGTAGAGAGACAGCCACAACTTCAGTTGAGTTAATATTCAGTGAAAAACACAAATAAATAAATAAATACAATACTATATGCAAAAAAAAAGGAAACAAGTGTACTTAAATTCATTTATACATCCAGCTGATTTCAGGTAGATTTTAGTCGGCCAAAATTCTGATATTAAGCAGAGATAACTCAAAATGTACCACTTATATAGGGCAAGACAGGATGTTAGTGATGAGCTGAAACTACCCCCCATTGCTCACAATGGCTACACAGAAATTCTAAAAAGTACTCTATAGAGAGACAGCCACAACTTCAGTTGAGTTAATATTCAGTGAAAAACACAAATGAATAAATTAAATACAATACTATATGCAAAAAAGCAGATAAAAGTTACTTAAATTCACTTATACGTCCAGCTGATTTCAGGTAGATGTTAGCCAGCCAAAGCTCTGATATTAAGCAGAGATAACTCAAAATGTACCACTTATATAAGGCAAGACAGGATGTTAGTAATGAGCTGAAACTACCCCCACTGCTATCAATGGCTACACAGAAATTCTAAAAAGCACTCTGTAGAGAGACAGCCACAACTTCAGTTATGTTAATATTCAGTGAAAAACACAAATAAATAAATTAAATACAATACTATAGGCAAAAAGCAGATAAAAGTATACTTAAATTCACTTATACATCCAGCTGATTTCAGGTAGATGTTAGCTGGCCAAAGCTCTAATATTAAGCAGAGATAACTCAAAATGTACCACTTATATAATGCAAGACATGATATGAGTGATGAGCTGAAACTACCCCCAACTGCTATCAATGGCTACACAGAAATTCAAAAAAGTACTCTGTAGAGAGACAGCCAAAACTTCAGTTGAGTTAATATTCAGTGAAAAATACAAATAAATAAATTAAATACAATACTATATGCAAAGAAGCAGATAAAAGTGTACTTAAATTCACTTATACATCCTGTTGATTTCAGGTAGATGTTAGCTGGCCAAAGCTCTGATATTAAGCAGAGATAAAGTAAAATGTACCATGTATATAAGGCAAGACAGGATGTTAGTGATGAGCTGAAACTACCCCCCCCTGCTATCAATGGCTACACAGAAACTCTAAAAAGCACTCTGTAGAGAGACAGCCATAACTTCAGTTGAGTTAATATTCAGTGAAAAACACAAATAAATCAATTAAATACAATACTATATGCAAAAGAGCAGATAAAAGTGTACTTAAATTCACTTACACGTCCAGCTGATTTCAGATAGATGTTAGCCAGCCAAAGCTCTGATATTAAGTAGAGAAAACTCAAAATGTACCACTTATATAAGGCAAGACAGGATGTTAGTGATGAGCTGTAACTACCTCCCACTGCTATCAATGGCTACACAGAAATTCTAAAAAGTACTCTGTAGAGAGACAGCCACAACTTCAGTTGAGTTAATATTCAGTGAAAAACACAAATAAATAAATTAAATACAATACTATATGCAAAAGAGCAGGTCAAAGTGCACTTAAATTCACTTTTACATCCAGCTGATTTCAGGTAGATGTTAGCCGGCCAAAGCTCTGATATTAAGCAGAGATAACTCAAAATGTACCACGTATATAAGGCAAGACAAGATGTTAGTTATGAGCTGAAACTACCCCCCCCCCGCTATCAATGGCTACACAGAAATTCTAAAAAATACTCTGTAGAGAGACAGCCACAACTTCAGTTGAGTTAATATTCAGTGAAAAACACAAATAAATAAATTAAATACAATACTATATGCAAAAGAGCAGATAAAAGTGTACCTAAATTCACTTATACGTCCAGCTGATTTCAGGTAGATGTTAGCCGGCCAAAGCTCTGATATTAAATTGTGATGCATTTGCTTTAATAAACATTGACTGTAAAGGCTAATTGAAATTTTTCTGATAGCACAGTGATAACTTCCTAGTTCCCATACAGACTGGCAAATTTACTGGTTAGGTAGGTAAGCGGAAAGAACATATCACAGTCTGGAACTGCATTATTATTGATTGAACTGCATTCCAAGACAATGCTTGCATTCATCAATAATAGTTCTGGGTATTTTCTGACTATCTAATTGAGTTATTTGTCTTAATGTCCTTTTTCATGTTTATTATTGGCCGCTACTCATATTGTGTTGAAAATTCAATATAAACAGACAGACATAAAGATGGATACACATGCAACTAGGTAGATTGATAGATGAATTGAGAATTAAAGACACAGGTAGAGACATATTTATTCTGGCAGGCATTTTGGAACAGTAATTTCTTCTGCAACTGTTTCAAAGAAAACTAGTCTTGGATGTTCTTAATGTGCAGCGTTATACAACATACTTCAGTTATTTGTTTTTATATTGTTCTGTGCTATGCAATAAAGATACAATGTAAACCCAGAGGCCAAACTTATAGCTAAATTTACAAACAAAAAAAATAGCTAAGCAAATAAAGGCAGGATAAAAGCTAGAAAAGCAGATGAATGGGTAAGCAGATACATATGAGAAATACATTTTAAAGAATTTATGGAGGTCAGACTATGAATATCATCTTATCCTTGCATGCTAGTTAAATGGTATTCCATTTTGTTTGACTGCTAAATGAATTATCCAAAATCTCAATATTTTTATGAAATTAATCTGGCTCATTCGCATTCTGGCAGCCATTTCAAGGGAGAAATAAATAAGAAACAGGACCATTGGCTGCTTGTAATGGACTATATACAGGCAATATTTTAAGATTCATCAATCTACCCAAACAGCAAAGTACCTTTGTCAATACTCATTGTTTATACTATACTTAATGTTGCATATTCTTAAATCAAGTCCCCATAGTTCATCGGCCACTTATCTTTAAATGTGCATGCTGTTTCCTTTTCCAACCACTTGATCAAGCACTGACATTTAAATTCGCCATGTCACTACATCAGTCTTAAGTAAAAAGTAAACAAAAATAGTCTTGAATTCAGCCATGTAAGAAAGAGCATCCAGTATTGTCTAATTATGACTTTTCCATTATAACGTTGACAGTTATATTGACTACTGCTGCCATTACATATGTTGCTTATTTCCCAAGTTACATTCTGAAGCATTCAGAATGCCTAAGTAATGCTAGTAAAAGCATTATCCTGCTGAGATTAAAAAAAATGGCAGACATACCCTGCTTGGTTTGCTGATCGTTGGGGATTATTTACTTTCTTAAAGTGTATCAGATTGATTTTGTTGAAAGTCTTGTAATAAATTAAGCAGGCATATACTGACATTTTTATTATGAAACACTGATAATGGACACATAATGTGAAAATGAGCAAGTGATTGTGACAATGTTAGCAAAATATATATGCGGATGAAAAAACGTTTTTTTGTTCCACTTCTCGGCTGATCCCTGTAATCCCTACTGTGCCCCACATGCATACTTTTCTTTTTTGAGCATGTACGTATTCCTTCATCATCTGTGTGTTCAACAGGATTTGTTTCTTATTTCTTCATGTAATATATCTATTACACATATATGCCATGTGAAAAGCTAGAAATGTCAGGTTATTTCATTAGGACATGCAAAAATGTAATCCTAACAAAGGTCATAATCTTTGAAAATGATGAGTAATAATTTCAAACTACACAGACCATAAGAGAAGGTAAACATGAGTTCTGGAGAAATGAGTGCTATGAATAAACATTGGGTACAATGGTATAGGGGAGATACACAGTATAACTGCATAGCAACTTTCTTTGTGATTCATGAAGAATTGTCCACAATGGGCAAGGTGTTGTATACAGTCTTACTTCATTATTTGCATGCAATATAATAACCACACCCCACATATGACAATTATTCCTTCCCAGTACAGTATGTTATTCATAAACATTACACCACCTGCATACAAGCAAATCCCAACTAGGAGTGTACAAACAGATGGGATACTGTTTGCTAACAGAGTGATCCCCTTCCTTGATGACATGTTGCTCAGCAGACAGCGATGCACGCCATATGAATAATAAATTAAATAGTAAAATAAAAAATAACCCTGTTACATGGCAGGAAAAACTCTACTGGCTACAGAGCTAAACATGGTATGGACAACCAAGCTGCCACAGCCTCACTTTTCCCCACTCTCACAGAGATGTTGCCTAGCTGCTACCAATGAAAGCTCACAGAGTACCAAATTCCCTCATTCTTATAATAGAGTATTAAACCTAGTTCCACTGTAATACACAACCAGTGGCAATACTTTATAAATGTCAGTTATGCATGATGGTGTAGACCAACATAGCAGGGAACAGGCAGTTTAAGGTATATGTCTTTCATATACTTTATTAACTATCCATTCTCTGTCCTGTTATCTTGGGCTTCAGTGTCAGAAGCACAAAACAGGATTGTCACATTCATAAAAACTGATATTCCTTAGTACATTTGCCTTCAGTATAATGATCTGCATCTATAAATCATGGTACCAGATGTCAGCATACTAAATACAGAAGGCAGAGTGCTTGTACTGCTTTGTGCACTGTTTTTATGAATGTCACAGCTCAGACTGAGGTAAGGGTTTCAGTTTCATAGTCCTCATAAGGTAGTATGAAAATCAGCGATGCAATGATTTTAGCTATTGGTCTCATGTCTAGGAGCAAAGCAGAGCAAAAATAAATTTCGCCAGCAAAGACAAAGCTAAGTGACACATTTTGCCTTGAATACCTTTTTGTGAATTTCTTTTTCAGGCCATTTTCACCTGTGGGTTTGACTCGTAATTTCATATTACCTCTCAAAAAAAATAGGAAAAAAAAATCAGATTCTGAAAATCAATCACAGGTCATATATTTATACAAAGTGGATAACTACCTTGCATCACTGTTTGAGCTGTAGTTGGCATTTTATCCTATGAGAAAATTATTGGGTCAAGGTTTCTCATAAGGTTTGCTGCTTCACAAGCTTTAGAGTTAAAACATTAGAAAAGTTAACTAAGTTAACCCATCCACCTCTAATTTATCCATGCAGTAAATCATAAACTGGACACTCCCTCCATCAGATCTCACACTGTTTCAAAAAATAAATTTTGTCTCAGTCTGCATGACATCATTGCCCTAATGTTTGTATCAGTTATATCAGTCAAATCAGTCTGTGACTTACAAAGAAAATGTGAAAATTATCATATTGTATTATTTTGCAATATTGCAATGTGCCATCAAGAATTATCTGTATACTACGAAAGTGAGAATTCTTTGTACTACATTGCAAGCATGCAAGGAGGAATGGTCCAGTGTACTTAACCTTTTTCTACAGTCCTTTTATGTCTCTATAATATCACATAGTTGATTTCTAGTGATGAGGAAATCCATCATTCCGTTTTTTTCATTTCCACTTGCTTCTCTGCCGCAGATCATGAAGGTACTGTCATGTGTACCTTCATCGGATCTCACACTGTTTCAGAAAAGGAATTTTGTCTCAGCCTGCATGGCGCAGACATTCTTCAGCTTTCACTGTCCATCATTGTGCTCATGTTTATATCTTAAAAGTGAGTCTTGCAGAAATCAGTGAAATTCTATGAACAACTAATTTGAAACCCTTTTCCAAAGTGTTAGTTCTTATGAAAATCTTTATACGAATAAAAGGGATGACCTGTGCAGTAGCACCACATACTTCTTCTTCTTCTCTTTCGGCTGTTCCCGTTAGGGGTCACCACAGCGGATCATCTGTTTCCATTTCTTCCTGTCCTCTGCATATTGCTCAGTCACACCAACCACCTGCATGTCCTCTCTCACCACGTCCATAAACCTTATCTTAGGCCTTCCTCTTTACCGCTTAGCTGGCAGCTCCATACTTAGCATCCTTTTCCCAATATACCCATCATCCCTCCTCAGCACATGTCCAAACCAATGCAATTTCGCCTCTCTGACTTTGTCTCCAAACCGTCCAACCTGAGCTGACCTTCTAATATACTGATTCCTAATCCTGTCCATCCTTGTCACACCCAGTGTGAATCTTAACATCTTTAACTCTGCCACTTCCAGCTGTGCCTACTGCCTTTTTGTCAATGCCACCATCTCCAGCCCATACAACATAGCTGGTCTCACTACCCTCTTGTAGACCTTTCCTTTCACTCTTACTGGTACCCATCTGTCACAAATCACTCCTGACACTCTTTTCTACCCATTCCATCCTGCCTGTACTCTCTTCTTCATCTCTCTTCCACACTCACCATTACTCTGAACTGTTAATCCCAAGTACTTAAACTCATCCACCTTCGCCAACTCTACTCCCTGCATCCTCACCATTCCTCTATCCTCTCTCTCCTTCACACACAGACATATTCTGTCTTAGTCCTGCTGAACTTCATTCCTCTCCTCTCTAGAGCATATTCCACCTCTCCAGGGTCTTCTCAATATGATCCCTACTCTCACTACAGATCACAATGTCATCTTCAAACATCATAGTCCATGGGGCCTCCTGTCTGATCTCGTCTGTCAACCTGTCCATCACCATTGCAAATAATAAGGCTCAGCGCTGATCCTTGATGTAATCCCACCTCCACCTTAAATGGATCTGTCACTCTCACTGCAGACTTCACCACTGTCACACTACCTTTGTACATATCCTGTACCACCCTTACATACTTCTCTGCCACTCCTGACTTCCTCATACAATACCACAACTCCTCTCTAGGCACCCTATCATATGCTTTCTCCAAGTCCACAAAGACACAATGCAACTCCTTCTGACCTTCCCTATATTTCTCCATCAACAGTCTCAGAGCAAACATCGCATCTGTAGTGCTCTTTCCCGGCAAGAAACCATACTGCTGATTGCTAATCATCACCTCCCTTCTTAACCTAGCTTCCACTACTCTTTCCCATAACTTCAAGCTGTGACTGATTAGTTTTATCCCTCTGTGGTTACTACAACTCTGCACATCACCCTTATTCTTAAAAATAGGTACCAAAACACTTTTTCTCCACTCCTCAGCCATCCTCTGACTTTCCAAGATTTCATTAAACAATCTGGTTAAGAACTCCACTGCCATTTCTCCTACTCACCTCCATGCTTCCACTGGTATGTCATCTGGACCAACAGCTTTTCCATTCTTCATCCTCTTCATAACTGCCCATACTTCCTCCTTGCTAATCTGTTTCACTTCCTGATCACTATCTCCACATCATCCAACCTTCTCTCTCTCTCTCTCTCTCTCTCTCTCTCTCCCTCTCATTCTCTTTATTCATCAGCACCTCAAAGTACTCTTTCCATCTGCTCAACACACTCTCCTCGCTTGTGAGTATGTTTCCCTCACTATCCTTTATCACCTTTACCTGCTGCACATCTTTCCCAGCTCAATCTCTCTGTCTAGCCAATCGGTACACATCCTTTTCTCCCTCTTTAATGTTCATCCATTCATACGACTCTCCATATGCCTTATCCTTAGCCTTCACCAGCTCTCTCTTCGCCATGTTCCTCATCTCCTTATACTCCTGTCTACTTTCTTCATCTCTCTGACAATCCCACTTCTTCACCAGCCTCTTCCTCTGTATACTCTCCTGTACTTCCTCATTCCACCACCAGGTCTCCTTCTCCTCCTTCCTCTGTCCAGATGTCACACCAAGCACCTTTCTAGCTGTCTCCCTTACCATCTCTGCTGTAGTTACCCAGCTATTCATTAACTCTTCACTCCTCCCAGTGCCTGTTTTAACTCTTCCCTGAACTCCAGCTCACAATCATGCTTTTTCAACTTCCACCATTTAATCCTTGGCACTGCTTTCACACTTCTCCTCCTCTTCTTGATCACCAACATCATCCTACAGACCACCATTCTATGCTGCCTAACTACACATTCCCCTTTCACTACTTTACAGTCTCCAATCTCCTTCAGACTGGCCCTCCTGTGTAGGATATAATCCACCTGTGTGCATCTTCCTCCACTCTTGTATGTCACCCTATGCTCCTCCCTCTTCTTAAAATACGTATTCACCACAGCCATGTTCATCCTATTCGCAGAATCCACTACCATCTGACCTTCTGCATTCCTCTCCTTAACACCATACCTGCCCATCACTTCCTCATCCCCTCTGTTCCCTTCAACAACATGCCCATTGAAATCTGCTCCAATCACCAGTCTCTCATCTTTGGGTACACTCAACACCACTTTTTCCAACTCACTCCAAAATTTTTCTTTCTCATCCATCGCACACTCAGCTTGCTGAGCATATGCACTAACAAGATTCATCATTACACCATCAATTTCCAGCTTCATAGACATCACTCTATCCGACACTCTTTTCATCTCCAAACCACTCTTGGCATACTGTTCTTTCAGGATAACCCCTACCCCATTTCTCCTCCCATTCACACCATGATAGAACAATTTGAACCCACCTTCTATACACCTGGCCTTACTCTCCTTCCATCTGGTCTCTTGCAAACACAATATATCAACCTTCCTTTTCACCATCATATCAGCCAGCTCTCTCATTATACCAGTCATACTGCCGACATTCAAAGTTCCTACCCTCACTACTACACTCCTAACCTTCCTCCTCTCTTTCTGCTTTCGGGCATGCCTTCCCCCTCTTCTTCTCCTTTGGCCAACAGTAGCCCAATTTCCGCCAGCACCCTGTTGGCTAAAAGTACTGGTGGCGGTCGTTGTTAACCTGGGCCTCGACCGATCCAGTATGGAAATCTGTATTGTTGTCTGCATATGTTATTTGGCAGAGGTTTTACACCAGATGCCCTTCCTGATGTAACCCTCCCCATTTATCTGGGCTTGGGACCGGCACAAACAAATGCACTCACTTGTGCATCCCCAGTGGCTGGGTTGCAGTAGCACCACATAAACACATGTAATACGTCTATTTTTGAACACTAAAATGTTGTTTTTATCTAATTTAATTACAAACTTAAGCACAGAATCAAACCTACATGATGCTGTTGTTTACCTTACTCTCTCATGAGGAGGATATTTGCCCATCTTTCATGTTTCCAAGAAGGTTAGAAGGGGAAGATTGCAAAGGGAAGATGAGGGTAGGAAAGCTGGTGTATCAACATCAGCAGAGATGGAAAAACAGGGACAGACATAAAAGCAGTGTCTGGTAGCACACTCATCTTTAGTGCAAAAGGCAGTGGGTTATATTACCACAACAGGTAGATGGATTGCTGACACTTCAGTGCAGCATAATGGGGGTCCCATCTGGTTCAGTTAATGGTCGCTCAGGTGGATGTAAAAGATCCTACGGCACCTATCAAAAAGAGCAGGAGAAGTTTTCTGATGGTCTGGCCAAATTTCCCCTAGTAGTATAAGTGGTCTCCCCTGAAAAGAGGCCACTAACCTAGTGGGGCTAAACCAAACAACAAAGAGTATATAAAAAGACATACAAAAAAACGATGGGAGCTGCTGACATGAACATTGTGAGGATCTAAAAAGAGACACAGATAGAGGAAAATTAATTGGTGCTGGGAAGAACTGGACAACAAACTGGAAAGGGAAGTGATGTTTAAGGAAAGGAAATATCATGATGATGGAGATAGAGTGGCTTGACAGCTATTTTCCATGCTACACAATGCCACACCCCAATCAGAGGTCAATCATATTTATGATCACCCTTGGTGGGCACTGTTGGCCCACTCAGGCAGGTGCAAGTCACATAAATATGCACTCCAGGCTATCAATGTGGCTGTCCATCTGTCAATGGTACCAAGCTCTCCGCCTCCTGCATGTTTCCCCTGATTGGTGGCTTACACCCCTCACCAGAGACAGACCATCAGGTGGTAACAGGGAAAACTCCAGGAGGATGACCTATGTCACCCTACTGAAATAATGATACAAATTATCATTTCTTAATGAGGATTTCTGGGTTAGTGAAGTGCTTAAGGTCATACAACAGGCAAATGAGGGTTGAAGGAATCAAATCCTATACGACAGAAACTACAGCTTACAGTCATAACCCTCTGCACCACCTATTTGATGCTGGTGGGGAGACAGCTGGGGACCCAACACTGATGAAAAGGCATACGGCTGGTTTGGGGGCTGATGCTACACCCCATATACTACTGCAGCAGCACTGCATAAAGTATGAACATTCATGGAGAGAAACAAATCAACAAACAATAAATGCAAAGACACAAAAGCCAAAGCAAAAGCAGCATCCTTAATGTGTACTACTCCATTCAGCTGAACAGTCCCTGAAAGTGTAAAATGCTGGTAACAGTATGATGGCAAAGATAATGTAATATGCTGGCCATACAAAAAATGTAGCATGAAGCCAGGCTGAAATGCCTCCTAACCAGAGCCCTCTGTGCATGATATGTGAACAGTGCATGTATTGCAAAGAGGGAATGCAGAGTCCATGGAAGCCGGGCTGAATGACATCTGGAACCTGAAGTGTTCTGACTTAATAAGCCTCCATCATGTCATGGACTCAGCATATCAGATGCTTCCATGCATGACACCACGAGTACCATGTCATGGGGACACAATCACCAGTGATGAAAATGAAGTAAATATGAACCCAGGTTCCAGGTGGCATTATGTGCTATCACACAGGACAGGCACCAGTAAATATAAATTGGAAACTGTCAGATCCGTGCCCATGGTATCCTGCATTCTACTGGTACAGTCAGTATAGTTTGAATGGGCAATGAAAGAGTAATATTTGGAAGATAGATGTAGGTGTTTTATTTATTAAAGGATATATTACTGGCCTTTGTCATTTGGACATTTTTCTGTTCTGCAATTGGTGGTTTGAGATGTAGGTGTTTTGTTTGAATAGCATGGGTAAGGCTATGGATGTGACACTGAATGAAGGCAAACAATCAAGACCAAAGTATAAAGTGACACCCAAGATAGTGGTTAAAAAAATTGTCAGCCCTGTCATCATGATAGTATGTAAGAGATGTGCTAAATAAGGCAATAGTTAAAATAAGTAGCAGCCGTACAAAACTGGACAATAACACAGGCCTCTAACAAGTAACCAATTATCATGTATATGTACCCCATAGTCTGGGCAGACTAGTCAGGTGTCCCTAGCAAAACAGCTTGTTTTCCTCTCTCTCATCAGGTGCAGAAAAACTAAAAAAAAGAAAGATGTCCATAACTTACATGTTCCACATATGGGTGATCACCTTTACCTAAATATTCACTGCAATGATATGGGCATAGACAGATGGAGTTTTGTAAAGAATGATATGTCCTTTGAATATCAAACAAATGTATTATAACTGTAAGTCATTTGTATATCAAACTGATTTTATACAGATGCGTGTGCTGAAAATATTTGTAGGCTTTGCTTGTGTTGAAATGTTTCAACAGTGTACCTTGCTGAAATGAAGAGAAATGTACATGTATTATTGTAGCTGAATTAAATGTATATGTTTTAATAGGGGATACTAGCACAGCAGAGGTTAACTTTAAGAAAAATAAGGGAAATGTAAATGAGCTGCTAAATCATTAAAAGGCACCCCACAGTGCTAAATAGGACTGGAGACACTGGGTGTGAGGCAGAGCCTTTTTTCATTAACTCATAAAAAGAGGGGAGGCCCCTAGCACTGCCACAAACATTTGGAAGTGTATTGTGGCCATCTGTACTAAATCCCTGTCTCAGCTTCAAAGAGGAATACTGTGAGAACCTAGTGTCAGGTGACCAAATGAGGTAATTCTGCCAGCCCTCTTGGAAATTATATTTTAGATATTACAAGGGGAAATCTCTGAGTATTGAGTATTCTGTTTCGAAGCCTGACTAGCAAGACCCTCACCCACAGCATCTTGCCTTGCAGTAGTAAGTAACTTAACTAGGGAATAAGACAATTCTCTTAGATTCAGTCAGGAGTATACTGAAGCTTAGTTTAGATATTGTTTTTCTTTATTTGTCTGAGTCATTCAATGTTATTTTCAATATTTGTTTCGTGTGGTTTACTGTGAATATATATTCAGTATTTTCATGTACTTTTATTATTTATTATTAAATATATTTAAAACTTTTATTGTGGCTGATCCTTGTTTATTTTATTTTATTTATTTTACATTTGTTTACTGGGAAATTCTGACTGAACACAGGTCCTTTTTCAGCGGATGCCCGGGGAGAAAAGCTCCACATCATGTACATGATAAATAGAGGTACAAAGTTGCAGCAGTAGTAAACAACATTACAGGTTGTTGGCTTTAATACAATAACAAGATATTGATTATCAACAGTATATACAGTAAATGTTGCAAGTTAAGATAATTTCTTGTCATTTATAATATTAGTAACAAAGTTGTCAGACAAAATTTTAAAGTCTGTAAAGACAACTAGGCAATTCTGACTGTGGTTAGTAGTGTCGGTAGTATAGCTGGGTTAAGAGTCTAGCTGGGGGGTAAGGGTAGGGGTGTTAGTCTGGATTAGAACAAGGACAAAACCAGTGCAAATTTAAGTGGAATTTGAGTGCAGTCTTGAAAAGGCTGCTGGAAGGTAGAGTAGTTATAGAGGGTGGAAGATTGTTCCAAAGTTTAGATATGGTACATGAAAATATGGCTTCTCCTGCTGCGTTTTTGGGTTTGATAACAGTGAGTTGATTTTTTGTTGCTTGATCTTAGGGGTCTAGTGAAGTGATAGTGTTGGAGAAGGGTTTGAGGGGAAGGGATGTTATGGGGGTGGTTAATAACTTTATGAGCGAGAGTGAGTTGATTAAAGTGAAGGAGTTGTGGGAGTTCTAGCCAGTTTAGTTCTTTAAGGGGGATACAATGATGGCTGCGGTAGGAGGTTCCAGTGGCAAATTTAGCAATTTTGTTGTAACAAGCATCCAGCTAGTGTAGGTCTGTCTGTCTAAGGTTAGTAAGTATGGGATGCATAGAGTAGGGTGGAGATTAACTGGGAATGGCTATGGAGATTCTAGCCACCTTGGTTATGAATTGGCGACTTCGATATAATGCACCAAATTTCTTGTGAACTTTTCTTTATTGTGAGAGATATGGAGGTGTCAAATGTAAGTTTTTTGTCTATTTTCACACCAAGCAATTTTGTGTGTTTTTATGGAGAGATGATGGTATTGTCTTTGATGAGAATGTTGAAGTGGGGGGGGTATTTTGGGTGGCTTTGGAAGGTTGGAACAGGAGCAGTTTTGTCTTACTTGGGTTGAGTAGGAGCTGAGCATTGGATAGCCATCTTTCTACAGAAGAGAATGATTCATGTGTGATTTGTTGTAGTTCTGGTAGAGTGGGGGCAGAGCAGATGAGAGAAGAGTCATCTGCATACTGTATAAGAGCTGCTTGTGTGGTGGCAGTATGTAGGTTGTTAGTGAAAAGTGAGAATAGCAGAGGGCCAAGCATGGACCCTTGAGGAACTCTGAGAGTAACTGGAATGTGAAGTGATAGGATATCATCCCAGATTACTGATTGCTGGTGTCCATGTAGATAGCTGTGGAACCAGTTGCAGGCTGATTGTGAGAAGGAGAGGATGAGGAGAGTAGAGAGTAGTAGCTCATGAGATACCATGTCAAAGGCCTTTGAGAGATCTAGAAATGCAGCAGCAGAGAAGAGGCCATTGTTTTTGTGATGAAGTATAGTGTTGGTGAAGGAGAGCAGAGTGGAGGTAGTGCTGTGATATGGCCTGAAACCATTTTGGGTTTTGGAGAGGAAGTTATTATCTAGGAGGAAGTTGGAGACCTGGGTGTTGACACATTTTTCGAGTATCTTGGAGAGAGGGGAGAGGATAGCAATGGGGCAGTAATTGGAGAGGTAGGTGGGGGGGTGCCTTTGTGGACGGGAATGATGTGGGATATATTCCACATTGAGGGAACATAGCCTTCTGTTGTGGAACGGTTGATTAGAATTGAAATTGGGTAGGCAAGTGTATCAGCTGCAATTTTCAAGTATTCAGAGGAGAGGTTGTCAGCAAGGATGTAGGTAAGCATACTCACAGTACTGAAATGTGTCCAGTTTTTCTGAGCAGGTTGTGCTAATGTCAACACTAAAAAAGCACAAACTGTTTAAAACTGAGTAAATGAATATCCACAGTATAGCAGCTCACAAACATTTCTTGTGACAAAGGAATACATCACTATAACTAGCTTTGTATGGCAGTTAATTGTAACAGTTGAAAATAAAGTACATCTTTCCATGTATTTTGGGGTAGCATTTTGAAGGGTGAGTACATTTCTACACTGAGAAGTGGGTACTGGAAGCAGCAACATTAGGTCTGAGTACAAAATGTAAATCTCTGGCTACACCCCTGGTTGTCAGCTGTGAGTTTGGTGGGTTTAAGTTTTGACAATAGTCTTTTTATGTTGGAGGTAGGTACTGAGGTGAAGAAGAAAAGAGGAGTGGGGGGGTTAGGGTTAGGAGTTGGGGGGCAGTTGTAGGGAAGTGTAGTTTGTTCAGAGATGTTATAGTTTCAGTGAAGTGTTTGTTGAAGGATTCAGCAATAGTGCTGGAGGAGGGGGGAATAGACGGCTGGGGGTATCAACCTTCCCTGGGTGGAGGATAGTGTTAATAGTGGACCAGAATTGCTTAGTGTTGTGGTTGGTAGAGTTTAGGGTGGATTTATAGTAGACGGATTTGTCTAATTTTATTTGCTTTTTGACTTTATTGCACAGTTCAAGGAATGATTGCCTATCTGAGTTATTTTTTGTTAGTCGCCAGTGCTCCCAGGCATTATCTCTGGATTTCATTAGGTTTCTGGTGGTCTTTTGTAACCATGGGGCATGCCTGGATCTGACTTTGGCATTTCATACAGAAGCATGGGTGTTTAGGAAGGAGAGGAAGGTACTGTTGAAGAAGTGGACTGCCTCATCTAGCTTGAGGTATTTTAGTGGGTGACCAGTTATTTTTTTGCAGGGAGGAGATGAAGGAATTAGGTTGAAGTTGGACTTGTTCCATATTTGCCTGCGGATAATGGGCTTGAGACTGTTTGTGTGTTATGGAATTAGGAAAGTGGGGGAGTGGTCACTAAGACTATCAGCACCCTGCTAGGTAAGAGTGAGAGGCTTTCTTGACTAGGATCCAGTCAAGTAAGGTATGATTGTTAGGGTTTTTGTTGATTCGGGTAGGGGACTGGATGAGTTGAGTGAAGCCACGGAGATTAAGGTGAATGGTTGGGAGATTGTTATTACAGGATAGCCAGCTGCTGTTAAAGTCACCAAGAATGATGGGGTAGAGATAGAGTAGTCCAGCTCAAGAGATTTTCTAGGGGTGTAATATTTTTCCCTGGTGGGAAATAGCATCCTATGACATTGATTGTTTTCTTTGGGTTTAGTTTGAGATTGGCATAAAAGACAGTGAACCAGAGATCTATATTATTATTGTGAATGTGATGCCCATCACTGCTACCAATATGTGATGGCCACCAGTATGTGCCACCCCATGCTAGGCCAGTAATCAAGGAGCCTGAATCCTCACCACTGACACTTGTAGAAAGTATCTAACCTTTGAGAGCACTTATATTTATTTAGTGGCACTGTGTTGGCCACTCCAGAAGGCCTAGCCAACTTGGTGAACTACTATCATTTGTATTAGTGTTAATACTGCGCAATATAATTGGGTACCTTTCTTAAAAGCCTTATAATACTGTGTGGTGGCAGTGAATCTACCTTATAGTCTAGGCAAAGTTGGTAGAGCAGGTAATCTGTGCCAGACTTTCCCAGGTGTGTTTGTGTGTGTGTGTGTGTGGTGTGTGTGTGTGTGTGTGTGTGTGTGTGTGTGTGTGTGTGTGTGTGTGTGTGTGTGTGTGTGTGTGTGTGTCTGTGTGTCTGTGTGTGTCTGTGTGAGAATGTGTGTGTCAGCTACTTGGGGCAGGGATATGAAGCACTGGGTTTACACAGAGAGAGGGCTGGAGGACTTGGCCTGGACAATCGGCTGAGGACCTAACTCTACAGCTGTACCAGTGGGGAGTCTTACTGGGGACCTGGAGGGAGACAGATATAGTGACATCCAGACCCCAGGCTGAGTGTGCTCCCTGTGTGCTCTTAAGGGAAATTGTACTTGATGCAGAGAGGTCTGCATCTGGACATACCGGGTGTATCCATTTGTATTCCAAGTGCATATCCCTCTGTAGTGTCAGTGGTGAGGGCTCAGGCTCCTTGATTACTGGCCTAGCATGGGGATGACACATATTGGTGGCCATCACATATTGGTAGCAGTGGTGGGCATCACATTCACAATAATAATATAGATCTTTGGTTCACTGTCCCTAACCTCTCATTTTCATTGGGTAAGAAGGTCATGGTGGCACCTCTTCACATCACTATCTTTGCTGACACCACTCACAGAGCAGGTCATGCCCATGACATCACTCACCACTTGTCATGAAAGTGGCAAGCAGGCAATTTGAATGGGGTATCATTATAGGTGTCTACCTGAAAGCAATCCAGATGTTTTTTGTGCAAGAAGTACTGATAGATGTTGGTGTCCTTCCGGTACCACAAGGATGCACTTCTGCACTACATCTACATCTACTTCTACTTGTAGGATGCCGTCTAAAGAAAATGGTAATGGATTCACAATGATGTATATTTTTGGCATCAAGTGACATGAATCATTGGGCAGCAGGAGGTGTGATATGATGTGTTAATGGCCATCATACCAGGGTGATGTTGTAAAACATGCTGGCCTAAATGCATGTACCTCATACAGTCCATATCACTGTCCAGGCTTGTACCTTGGCACCCTTAGGGCCTGCAAAGCTGGTTAGCAAATCTCTGGCTCCATAGTGGTCATGGACTTGTCAACACATGCACAATGTGCAGTCACTTATGCATGCACACAAGCAGGCATGAGTCTCTTTGTGTTGTCCAGGGTAATACACAGTGCATTTAACATACATTTACCCTAAAATCCCTCATTAGCATAACTGCCAGTCTATCAATCATGAAACTGCATGATAAAAAAAAAAAAAACAAGTGTGGACATTGCAGCTTTAGTGGTCTACATAAATTGGTTGGAAGAGCAAGTGAACTTAGTATCTGATATTGATCTTGCTCTAGACTAGGAAAGAGTACTCTACAGTTGCTTTGGTAAGGGAGTATATGAGACAGTAAAACAGGAAGAATGAGTGGTTAACTGTAGTTGCTGCATATCTACCTGCTGATGGGGGGGTTGGAACATGTGTGATGGAACGATGCAGTACATTGCCACTATGCTCTACAGAATACAGGAGGAGTAAGGAGATATAGATCATATTCAGATAGAGGGATTCACTGAATTAATGTGAGTTTTTTGTGGGATCTACAGCCACCTATAGACAGTGTTGTAAGGACCATATGGTGGTTACAATGATGGATGCCTGGTTGTGGTACTGAAGAGCAGACAGCAGTTACACACCTGTGTAGCGGCTGGCTGTGTAGCTATATGATATGCACTGTGAAAATTGTTATGCTGCACAGTGTTGGGATGGATATTGTCTGTGTATTTATATCACATATTGCACATAATGACAAGGTGAGGTAGAACCAGCAACAACTGATGCATGGCTGGTGTAAGTATATGGAGCATGTGGCGTATGAGATAGTCATACTGCAACGGGCACAGGTATGCAGAAGCTGTTAATAGGGTGCATGTCACAACACAGACCATCCTCATGTTGCCACATTGGCATGCTATGGGAATCTGTCCTGAGACATTAGGGTGTGATAGGTGTTGAGCCTAATGGTAGTGCAGCTATCATATGAATGTGAACACAGCAGTTGCTTCACATGATATATCCACTCACTGACCATTGCTATATGTCCAGATTTACAAGGTGTGACATAAATCCAAAAGAAAGTGCCTAATAAAGTTTTCCCAGGCAGCTATAGAAGTGTTATTGTGGGCCCTTCTTGAGCACAAATCATATGTACTGCAACTAGATAACAGTAACAGTCCTTCTGTGATCACATTGAAGTGAGCTGGTGGTAGGCATGAATCTGACAGTGGCCACAACACAGCTGTCTGTCAGGTCTCTGACATGACTATGTAGACAGCATGACCATTGTTGGGGATCCACCATCACAGACCACCCTGATCATGTTGTAGGAGTTCCTGTAATACCTGTCTAGGGAAAAGGAAAGAACTTTGATACATGTTGGAGGCCTGGATATGAGAGCCATATTTGATGAACCATTCTTTGCCTCTTTTGATGATATACCAGGTTGTTATTATGTCATTAACTCAGTTTGGAGGCACATCTGTGACATAAACTCTAAGCTACTTGATACCAAGATATGTTGTCTGCAGGTGTATCTGGGATGCAGGCATGATGGCATACTATGCAAAGTATGTTAGTTTATGTTCTTTGCATTACTATAATCAGTACCATTGGTGTGTCACAGGATAGTGGGATTGTCACATATTGGTAATTTAGCACCCAGGTGTTTATCTGTTTCCTTTCACAGGTGCTATGGTTATGAGACTACCCTGGTATGGAATAGAACATTTCTGATGTTTGTGCTGTATTGGATACTTATGGTGATGGTGACTTTATGGTAGCACAATCAGAGAGCACAGTGCAACTTTCAGCAACAGTGACTATGGCGGGCACACTACCAACCATGTCCAGTGCCACAGCTCTGTTGCCTGTTGAACCCACCTCAACCTCGCCAAAAGCTGTAGAAAGTCAGATTATGCCTGGCACACATTCTCACTGTGACCCTTTTCCATACCTCTCAACTATACAGATTTTCACAGCATGTCCAGATTTTTGACTCATATTTTTGTCTGTTCCTTATAAAAATTGTGTTTTTTTTTGACAGATCATTGGGATGATCTAAAAATTAATGTCACTGAATAATGACATAAATTTGAGTTTCAGACTTCATATCCTCCACAAAAATACCTGCTAACACAAATCTTATTAGTTTAGCAACTTTCTAAGTTTAAAACAGCAATATTTAGAATTTGTTCCTATTTTTGGGCCTTTGTCCCCCCATTATGTCAGGCTCTGTCCAGATTTCTTGCGCTAAGAGGTTGAGAGGTATGCCCTTTTCTCTTACCCAAGCACCTGCAATGGGCAATGGCATATCCATAAAGTGTGGGGGCATTGGTTGGGAGCAGTAGGTTGGTGTCCATCACTATCATGCCTGCTAGTCATTGCCTGGGAAAGGTGCCACAATCAGCATTAAACAATGGATGTGCAAGACAGTCTTCCAGGAAGAGGTGGATGCAACCACTGCCATGACAAAGGCAATAGCTGTACTATGTGACCTGCATAACGAGGCTTATGAGGGCTTTAAATACATAGCCCAACTCATTGGCATGTTTGACAGACACCATTATGTCTCACTGCTCATATGTGCTGTAGCAGACATCGTCCCCATTGTTACTGCTCATTCAAATCAGCTGTGGTACAACCCACAGGGTGGACAGGTTAGACTGCTGCCTCCTTAATACTACTTCCTAATGACGTCCTACATGAAGGACAGTGTGGCCACACATGCAGATGTGAAATACATGGTGTTCAAGCGCATGCTCATTTAGCTGGTCATAATCTCAGGCATTGCTTACATCCCTTATACAAACACAAAATGGACAGTGACTGAAGCTGACATCCAAAATGCAAACGGACATAAAAATAGTCTGGAAAATAGTTCTACAAACAAAGTTTATTTAGCACTTTCATCTTTCTTGCTGTAAGGATAAGTAAAGATATTGACAACAGAATATTTAGTTCTACTATTTTTAGGAAAGACACATTCTCTTATAGTTATCTAGACTTTAATAGTCAACACCCTTATAGTACTAGGAGAAATATATTTAAAGGGCAGTTAGTGAGAGCTACAAGAATGTGTTCTGAGTGGGATCTTTTTAAGAAAGAGATGCTTTTTATTATTAACTTATTTTTGGAAAAAGGTTATCCAAGGGACCTCATTTACAATGTTAGTAATGAAGTGATTCAAGCATGGTGGACCAGGTTTAAACCTTTACTAGGTGCAGGTAAAATAAATGTTGGGTTCAAGACTACACTTTCCTTGCAAAAATGTAATGACAATATGGTTATCCCCTATGGTGATGTTTCAAGGGAAGTGAAGGACATAATGAGAAAGTATTGGATGATTTTTAAGGCAAACAATGAGTTGATACATAATTTGGGGAATGAACCAAAATTTGTGCACAAAATGGGCAAGAATTTAAAATTCTTGTTTGAACACAAATTGCAGGGAATAAAACCTAGTGAAAAAGGTACCACAAAAGGTGGTTCTTGCTCTCAGTGTAAGTTTATTTTAAACAAAGCCTTTGTGTGTCTTCCTAATATGCCCAGTTCTACACTTTTGAGAATGAGAAATTGCCTGACAAAAGGTCTGGTATACCTTGCTGTATGTGTATACATTTTACTATGTTGGTAAGACTGAAAGGCATTTTAAAAAACGTATTTATGGACATGTCTATGCAATCTCCCAAAAGAATATAAAAAATGCCTTATATAGACATTCAGTAGTTTGTGTGGGTTTTAAAAAATTTTAGATTTGGGATACTTGAAGTGGTACCGAAATCTACTAGAGGAGGGTGGTGGGAACTTAGCCTTGATTTATGTGAATCGAAATTGTAATTTTTGTTAAACTCAGTGGTGGATCCAGGTATAAATGAAACCCTTTCGATTTTGCCTGTTTTAAAACTTAGAGCATTGAACAGATAATATTTATAAAATATCTGTGGTTTATTTAAAGTGCATTTCACATACAATTTTTAAATTCATTTAATTGTACTTGTTTTTTGAAGACAGATTAAGTAACTATATAATTGATTAATTAATGAGATGTTCCATTTAAACAGTGATTTTGTTGTAATGTTTATTCTGATGAAGTCTTGGCAAGGTTCAAGACAAAAGTGCTTAATAAACTTCATTTGTAGAACTATTTTCCAGACTATTTTTATGTCCATTTGTAATTTGGATGTCAGCTACAGTCACTGTCCATCTTGTGTTTGTGTAAGAGTTGTATAAGAGTTGCGGTTCTTGGTGGAATTTTCATTTTTTTTTTGTAAGTGTTTGCTGACATCTCTGTTGGAGGGTGTTGGTCCCAGTGCTAGTGCCATTCCTTAGAGGGAATGCACTCATGGTGGAGCATGCCCACAGTCTGCATCCTTTCCACCTGAGATGCAGCACCACCTATTTTACATACACACACACACACACACACACACACACACACACACACACACACACACACACACACACACACACACACACTTGCACAAAGTGTTAACACATCTGCAGGAGCTGTGTCCCCAGGCAAGGAAAACATATCCATCCAATACTGTTGATCACCTACACCTGTCAGGAAACAAAAGGCCTACTTATACGACATTCCTAGCTTCCCTAATCTTCTGACTGTATCACACACACTGCCTTCCACATCCTTAGTAAATTCCACACCAAAACTGCAGCTGTTGTTGATTTTTTCAGTGTGTCCATCCCCACCTGTGCATATTATGACTACTGTGCCTGCCTTGTGTTATATGGGTAGCTGATGTCTGATGTACTGTAGAACACATACTGGGTGCAGTACAGCATGCATCAGTTTCATTCCTTTTGTTTAATCTGGCTTGTATTTGTGGATCAGATGCCACCTCTTTGTCAGTACTACAGTGTATTGCACATGCCTCTGCCTCTGCATTGCATGGTCTTCCCCTGCAACTGGCTCCACCAACAGATCTTCAGTTGGAGCCTCATCTGCCTTGGACTCAGATTTACCTAACCCTCTGATTCCAATCACCTGCTCTGGCTCCCTACGTACAATCATGTTTTGCAGAGTCAGTGTCTATTTCTACACAACACTGATCAACTATTCCCCTGTCGTGGAGCTAATGATACGCCAAGCACATTTAGATCTGTGATGTGGAGGTTGATGATGTGCCCAGTCACAGACACTGGCTGTGGGAGCAGCCTTTAACATCTACTGCGCTTCTATGAATGAAAGGACACCTAACATTGTAGCATGGTCTCTTTTCCTGTTTTCTAGAAAACCACAGTGTACAAACAAGTCGGTGACTGCCACTGACCGCGATTTTTATACATTTCTGACCCTGTCATATCATTCACCCTCATTTGCATTCACAGTGGGCTTCATTAGCAAACCGCTGTTCATCTCCATGTCATTTTATGGTCATTAAAATACGATGCTGATGATGCAGTTTCACCTGTTGGCATGATGGTGCTGCCAAAATATTTCCATCAGCCCCACTGTGCATACAGCAGCTTTTTGTGCAAACTGTTTGTTTCTGAATTCCCAGGGAAACTTTGTGACCCAAATGAATAAGAATAATTTGTGAAAATGATATATTCCAAATCTGTGAAGTTATTTGAATCTTTGCAATTCAATGCATTTATCCTGTACAGCAAAGCTTTAGCTGAAGCTGACCATCTAGATTTTTTTTATTGAGTTATGTCTGATCTACCAAGAATACAATAAAAATCGTCTCCCAATATCAAGTTACCTTTCATATTATTCAATAATATTTGAAATATTTTTTTTTTAATTTTGATCCTACGCCAGGTATTCAATACAAAATTTGCATAATGTATGTATTTTATTTTGATATTCCATAATAACAATTGCAGACATTCCTCTGTTACCTTTCTATGTAAATATAATTTGAGGTATCTCAGAGGTATTCTTCTTTAATACTAGTACTCATCTTCTTTTTGAACAAAATAGATAGATCACCAAGATTGCTCATTTATTCAGAGCTTCCTTGCGCCTGGCCTGGACACCTGTTATTACAAGATTTGGATTGTTTCTATAATCATCTAGCCTACAAAGCTGATATATGTTTTTGTACTTGCTCTGTTTCAGTGATATTTAACACTTCTGTGCTGCATTTATTTATTTGTTGAATTTATTACTGTTAAAGAAATCTCATCTGGTTGTTGCTGTACTCCTCTTAGGTTGTTTTAACAATATCCTGATATTTTCTAACCTCTGATACTGCAAAAGTTGTTCTGAGTGAGTCTGACAAAATATTTCTAAGTTTTGCAAAGTTTTTGTGTGGTGTGAACATTTCTCATGGCTGGTGAAATTACTTCCAAGGATTCTTGATTTTGCAGGAATTCTTACTTCTGTTATATAGCATTTGTTACTGCATTTGAGTCCAAAGCTACTTTGTTCTACACTGGAAGGGTTCTTTTGCACTCTGGTGGGAGCAGAGAGCTAAAGTCAACCTATCTAAGGTGGGAACTCTTGGTTGACAGCTTTTTGTGTTTTTATCTGATTGGTCTGAGGATTTAACTTTATCAAAGTCTTTCATCCTGCTCATATAGAAACCTTCCATTTACCCAATGCGCAAACGCAGTTCCCATGCTTGCATATATGCAGACCTTTCCAATTTAAAATCCTCCATAGGAAAAGCTCTTCATAGTCTCCCACTGTTCACAGCTGCTCAAAGAGCTGACAGTTTGTGCAGAGGGTGGTACCACTGCATGTCATCTAATAGTATACTACTAAACACTCTCACTTTAACCTTTAAGTGACTGCCCCTTACTCCTTCCCGTCTAGAAATTGTGTTTCCTTGTGTTGCATACCATGGGCTAGATTCACACCTGCTGTATCACTGTGCTCTTAAACCAGCCATCTTACATTAAGAGGGCCTCCCTGCACTCTTTTGGCAGAAGTGTACAGCTCAGGACCCATCTAAGTTGGGTATTGTTGGAGAAAGGCTCAGTTTGGGGTTTCCCATTGGTAGTTATATCAAAACTGTTTAAATTTGTCTGTATATAAGCCTCATCTTGGCATGGGTTTGTACACAATTTACTGGAGCTGCTCAACATTTGGCAACTTGAGCCAGAGGTCTAGCTACAGTGCATCTGCACTGAAATCCAAGGCATCCACTGGAAAAAAAAAATGAAAAATAAGTCTTATTCTCTACATTTTGTTGGATTTCTTCTTGGGGTGAACCATTCATCCTATCTACTGTGACTGGTTATTTATTTTGAAAAATAAGTACATTTAAAGCCAGCACTGCACTTTGTTGACTTTAATTGAATTGCTGCTTCATTTTTGCTGTTTGTGACTAAGTCCAGCTAGCCCATTTCCATCCCAAATACCACATTCAGAAAAAACCTGCCACAATGTATGGGCAGCTTCCCATCATTTCTCCTGTCAGTTGTTTGATTGTACGGGCATCTTGAGTCAATGTAGCAATTGCTTCATGTATACTGATAACTATGTACTTCTAAAATAAACTAACACTCATGTGAGAGATGCAAATACACTGTAGAATTGGACTCAGTTCTCTCACATAAAAACAAACTAGACATCAAACAGGTTGTCAGTGCACATGCTTCACCTCTCATGCAAACCTCACCTCTCACACAAATTAAACTCATGACACATAAACCCACATATGTGTAGGTACTCACTAAAATCCTTCCAAAAGAACAGAGACCTCCCAAACACACACCACAGACACTCACCACTAAGCATAAAGAAACCATCACACAAATCAACACACACATCCTTGTCTCAACACATAAGCCCCTAAGGCAAAACACATCAAATGTGCTGATCATATGTGACTCCATAGTGAGATACACAGATGTCCCCATCACCAGACTGGACAAGGAGAAGTCATGGTCAGCTACCTACCAGGTGCCAGGATCCAGCAAATCATGTATGCACTCAAGTCAGTCAACAATAAGTACCATTATAACTCTGTCATAGTTCATGTTGGAGTGAATGACTTAAGATGTACCTCTCTGGACTATATGAAGACAGACATGATGAAACCCTCTGATTATGTGTCACAGACAGTTATGTCCCTAACCCTAAGCAGTATCCTACCCTCACCCAGGATGATGTCACAATACAAAAAACAATGATTGACTTCAGCAATTGGCTCAGCTTCTGGTGTCAGTCCAGGGGGATCTAGTATCTCTTAGCCTGGGAAGATACATTAGATAGACCTCTCTGCTTTGCTAAAGATGGTCTTCACTTGTCTCCCCCCCTAGACTTTCAGATGCTGGCAAAGGCC
This sequence comes from Protopterus annectens, assembly GCF_019279795.1. Classification (NCBI taxonomy): domain Eukaryota; kingdom Metazoa; phylum Chordata; order Ceratodontiformes; family Protopteridae; genus Protopterus; species Protopterus annectens. The sequence goes on along the minus strand of NC_056732.1, from coordinate 1,613,580,847 downwards.
CTTGCCTCCCCTGAAGTACCCTTTTTAGACAATGTCAAAACAACAAATTTTCCAGCGTAAAAAAATCTAACCGAGACCAACTCAGAGTCATGCTGCTTAATGCTAGGAGTTTAAACATGGAACTGCACTCCCTGGAAGCACTCCTCACCTTAGAGGATGCTGACATCTGTGCAGTTACCAAGATATAGTACATGGCTGTTGAGAGCACCTCAGCCATGCAAGGCTGCAATGTCTTCCACACATTCAGACCTCAAAATGAGAGTGAGAGAATCAAAGGTGGAGGTGTATCCATCTTCATTAAAACCAAATACACTTCAAGACTGGTCAAACCGCTTGACTATCTCAAATTACTCCATGTCCAATTAACAGTTGGGAAAGTACCATACCACAACATTGCTAGCTGTAGATCCCCCATCATGAACCAGGATAAGCACACCGCCTACCTCAATTTACTGAAATCCCTCTCCAAACAGCCCAGCACCTTAATCATGGGAGATTTCAACTATCCTTCCATAGATTGTGGGACATGCATGAGAAAAACATGCTCCATTGGGCTTCATTAAGGGTAGATCATGCTTATTAAACCTGGTAGACTTCTTTGACAATGTCACCAAAGCAATGGATGAAGGAAAGACAGTGTACACAGCCTATCTCAAACTTGTCAAGGATTTAAACAAAATTGCCCACTTTGACATCATTGAGAAACTTTCCCAGATAGCGATTAACCCTTATGTTACTAGATGGGTAGCCTAATGGCTCACCCACAGAACACACTCATTCAAAAATTGGTGAGTCTATCTCCACCAGTAGATCCATCACCTGTGAAGTACCACAGGGGTCTGTGCTGGGCCCCTTACTGTTTGGTATCTATTTTTAAGAAGTCCAGGCCAAAGCAGGTGGCCTTTGGCTCACCAAGTTTGCTGATGATTACAAACTGGAGCAATCATTGATTCCCCCCAGTGATTTCAACATATTACAAGAAAGACTAACACAAATGATTGATGCCAAAGCCATAGTCTAAAACTAAATGCAAAAAAATGCATTACTATTTCCTTTGGCAAAACAGAATTCCCTACAAATTACAATATTGACAGCAACCGCCTAAGTTCTAACCCAGTTATGCAAGACTTGGGAATACAGGTTGATAGCAATCTGAACTTTGACCACAAAGTTTCCACAGTGGTAAGGAAAGCCTTCTACATAGCGCACCTCATATGCAAGGGCATAGCATCCATGTCAAGGGATGTTATAACTCCATTCTACTCAACTGTCATCAGAGCACTAATAGAGTATAGTGCACCCTTTGCATGTGTCTCACCAGGCACATGCAGCAGCTGGAGAGACCTCAGAGGTTTCTTACTATGAAAATACAGGGACTCCAAACCATGACCTATGTAGACAGGCTAAAAGCCCTTTCACTTTACTATGTATGTCACAGGCTGCTAAGAGGCGACTTGTGCCTGGCCTATAGGGCAATCTCCAACCCTGCCCTAATAAATGCTGCACATCTGCAAGTCAAATGCTCTCAACCTAGCTTGTGACAGTAACAGATCATGCTGGAGAGACAGATATGTCTCCCAGAGACTGCTGCTTCTCTGGAATCGATTCCCTATTCACGTAAAACAGAACCCCTCACTGACCCTATTCAGATGCAACTTAGATAATTGGATGGAGGACCACAAAATTCACCCCTGGGGTGGTATCATTGTCCCCCATGGACAAGGGTAGCTGGTGTTGATCACAGACCCACTCTGTTCATAAATTCATTCTTAACTACACAAAACAAAAAAAAAAAAAAAAAAAACAAATGGGAATACTTGGGATTAACATGGCTAGGCTTGTAAAGGCTCTAGGGCCACTAGCCTAGTAACCTCCTCTGAACCTATGAACATATTGACTGAATTAATTTTTCAACATCTTTTGGAAGGTGAGTTCCTGTAAAAAGAAAAAATGTTTTTGTTATGGAATTTTAATTATTTAGACAGATCACCCCTGGGATTCATTAACAATGGTGTAGGCTTCGAGCAAAGTCTATGTGATTTTACCGCATTAGCGCAATGACCAGCAGTGCTCATTGAATATGCATGCTGCTCATCATGCTTACATGCTCATAAGCACCTTTTCATAGCAGCATAAGTGTGGATGGTCAGCAAAAGATGCAGGGAAGCACAAGTGCACCTTGTCAGCAATATGTCTTGCCTGCAGGCAAAACTCTTATGCAAACATGCACAGACATCTTATATGAGGTAAGGACAAATGGATTACAAGAATTAAGATGCAGGAGACATTAAATGGGATGAATGTACACAGAATACAATGGTATTACCACAGACATGAGTAAGAATGGAGGGTAAATGGAGAAAATGTACTCAGATAATGCAGTCAAATGTGCTTATGTCACAAAGAAGCATTTTAAACGTAAATACTTCCATAATGATATAATACTAATTAATCCTACTCGCAGTTCTTGATCCATACACATAATTAAAAATGGACATGCTAAGAAAGAATGTGATAAGGACACAAAGCAACATTGCAACAAAGAGGCGTGAATATGATTTTAATGTTGATAATTTGCTGAGCTGAAATAACAGTAAGGACAGTGGATACATTACTTGCTATTGGCATAGATTGCAGTTATTGGATACAACATTTATATATAGGAAATGTAGTCATGATAACCAATAGTACTGCTGTATTCTTAAGTTCATCATGTATAAACAAGAAGAAATGAGCCCTATAGCTGTTGTGTCATGTATATCAGAAAGGGACATGTTTTGCCATTTGTTGTCATTTGGCAACCATATAAAGGAGGTATAGCACCTTGAAAAATGTATTAGACATGCATGTGCTCTGTATTCATGTACATCAATAAAAAGTTATATAGTAATGTTCCAAATACACTAGTGACAAATGACAACACAGATCTGATTACATCTCAGTAGGTCTCTATTCGTAAATGGAGCACATCTGCTACATGATTATACTGGGCATGTTCACAAAAAAATAGAGAAAATACTGACACAACAGCATGTAAGCAACACAAAAACAAAAGAAAGTGTCCTAACTCAGGCCCTGTCAAGATTTATAATGATTTGGCATAATGCCATAAAGTAAGAAATGTTAGAAGTCCTCATGTCCTATAAAGCTCAACACAGCATTATCATTTGGAAATTACATAATGCTTGTGAACAATCAATGACTCAATGGCATGCTCAACATTTGCATCTTATCAGAAACAAACACACGACAGGACAGATATTAGAAAACACTGCATCAACCTTTGACAGAAATAGGCAAATTGAAGGGATTACAGCAGTTTCCTACTGTAATGGATATGGATCCCCTACATTGGAGGTTAATGCCTTAACATATGGCCCTCTGTGCCATAAATGATTTCTTTGCCTAAGCCACTCCTGTCTGACAGTCATCTGACAGTCCGACAGATGTTACTAGATTCACACACCTGTCTATCATACTATACTCTCTACCCAGATGTGCATTGACCATGTCTGCCACAGGGTATAGCAATAGATCTATCTCTCGTCACAACTAATATTTACAATTAATAAGTAAAGTAATTATTACATTTAGGTGGTGAGACTTTGAGCGGAATGAGAGTATGTTAATGTTCACACATCAATGTTTCTTGGCCAAGGAAGCGTTGTTTTTTTGTTCACACACTGTTAAAGAACTGAATGATACTCTATCAGTAGTGCAGATGTAGTCATTATTGAATGCATGTGCCAGAGGCACACTCACACCACAACATTCACAAAACAATTATTTCACTTCCAGAAAATGAATTAATACGTTTATATTTCTCTCTCCAAAGTAAAAATTGATAATAATAACTTCATGCAGTGTTGTTTGCATAATGTCAGCACATTCATATAATATTGCTCTTTGCCGGAATTTAACAAGCTATGTAAGTCCAATGACTAACTATATGTTTATGAATTATGTGCACCACAGAGGAAGTTTTACAGCTCAGAAACTCCACCTGTGTGAAGTTATTAGATCACATGATTGTGTTGCAAACAATTTGCATGAGATAAAAGGGATGAGAAGGGCCCTCCCTCCCAATGTAATTATACCCATTATAACACTTGTGGATATTATTTGTGCATAACAGCATAAGGACACACAATGCTTACATCAGACAGTGTGGGTTTTGAACACCTGACTAGGTGACAACAGAAGCTACATGATATGGTGAACAGTGTTTCTATAATTGTGAGATATTTGGGAATTTGAAACTGTGACATTATATTATTGCTGCAATGGATATGTGTGTCTGTAATTTATTTAAAAGACTGTTGCTGTATGCCTATTTCTCATATAACATTGCATGCTGCTAGGTATACCCAAACACATAGGTTATACAACAACAGGAAGAAGCTGCTATCCAGGAATAAAAAAGAGAGGTCCCAGTACTGGAAGAACACCCTCCTCTGCTTGAACAAGCAAATAAGACAACTTGTAAAATCCTCTAAGGGAAACTTCGGAAAAAAAATTAGTAATCTTAGCTAAAGATAACCATAAGGCATTCTTCATCTATATCCCTAACCTAAAAGGTAGGACCCAGATGTGCACTGAACTAGCTGTGGATGGCATCACACACACTGATGCTGTGAAAATAGCTAACCTGTTAGCTGACAAGTTTGGCAAACATTTCACACCCCTGTCCCCTCCAAACATAGCACAAAGCATCCCTTCAACATCTCTCCCACTTCATATCTCCAAAGAGCAAGTCATTAATGCTCCCCTCAAGGCCAAAAACACAGCCTCTGTGGGACCAGATGGCATTCCAGGCTGCATTTAAATGGTTTAAAACATGACTTAGCAACTCCATCAGCTATTCTTTCTGGCCACAGCCTGTGTATTGGTTCTGTCCCTACTGAATGGAGAAGAGCAACCGTCATTCCCCTTTCTAAAAGGAATACACCAACAGACCCTGGGAACTATACACCCATAAAGTTTGACCAGTCTTATCTGTAAGACAATGAAACAAATCATCATGGACTTTATAACTAATTATATAGGTGACCTCCAAACCCTTGATCTGACCCACTTTGGTTTTGTCAAGGGCAGGTCTTGCCTGTTAAACCTGGTGGACGTCTTTGAAAATGTCACCAGAGCCATAGACAAAGGCAAATCTAAACATACAGCCTATCTGGACTTAGCCAAGACCTTTCTCACAATCCCACATTCATGCATCATTGATAAACTCACCCAGTTGAATATCAACCCGTATGTCATTAGGTGGGTTGCTAACTGGCTCACCGAAAGATCACACACAGTCAAAGCTGGGGACCATACCTCAACCAGCAAACCTGTCACAAGAGGGGTTCCACAGGGAACAGTGCTGGGCCCCCTACTGTTTGAAATATACTTGTCAGAAGTTCAGGATAAAATAGAGAGACTGTGGCTGACTAAGTTTACTGATTACTCCAAATTAGGTACAATCATTGAATTCCCAAAAGATGTCAATATACTTCAAGAGGGACTTATGAAGACCAATGTTTGGTGCTAATAACCTAACCACCAACTCAGTAGTGAGATACATGGGAATGCAAGTTGATTGTGGCCTTAACTTTGACCACCATGTGTCTACTGTGGTAAGGAAGGTACTCCACTTTGCACACCTCATTAGCAAAGGCATTGCCTCAAGAGCTAAAGAGCTTATAACCCCCCTGTACTTGTCCCACATCAAGTCAATAATTGAATACAATGCTGCCTTTGGTATGTACCTTACCAGGCACCTGTAGCAATTTGAGAGACCTCAGAGATTTCTAAGAAATTTCAGGGTCTCCAGCACATGTCATATATTGGGAATGCTGTAATGTAGGAAGCTGTTAGAATATGTTGGCTTTCTATAGATATTGGCAATATATCTACCATTGATGTTATCCTTGGCTAGTCTCACATCAAGATAAGGGATGGAGAATGTGTTGAACGATGATGCCATGTTTCCACCAGCTATACTATTTTTGGCCCCTCATGTGTTTCATAATACATCTGTATTATACATATAAGGTCTGAAGAATTACAACTGTCATAACAAATGTGTAAATCATGACACCTGAAACATGACCATATTACATATTTGGACATGGTTGCCTGTGTATACTACTGATTTGTGCAGAGGCTGGCATGAACTTCTATACATTAATGATAATTCCTGGTTAAATTTGACTGTTTTGTTCGGCAACAATGGTTATACTAGACTGTAGAGTGAGTAGTATTTTTAATCCACATTACAGACTACCCTAAGCGTTTTTGAAAAAATATGTGAGATGGACATTAGGGCAGACTTAAATAAGTCTATGTACCCCCCTGACCAGTTCAAATATCATGGATAGGGATAGAGAAGCTTTAGAATTTTTTAAACTACAGGGTATAAGAGTAATGAAACTAGATAAGGGGGGGTGGGTTAATTTTTATGGATGATGATGACTACAAGAAGAGAGTAAAAAACATACTGGAAACTGAAGCTTATATTGGTACATCTAAGAATGAAGTAAATATAGCTTACCAGATGGTCAAAACAATAATAAATGATTTTTTTCTGGAAGCTGCTAGTGATATTGATACATTTAACTATTTAAATATGACAGCATCTAGGTATCTGGTTATGTTTGGAGCACCTAAAATACACAAAGATATAGGTAACCCACCCCTCTGACCCATTGTGGATGGTAGGGGGTCATTGACTTATGCCTGTGCTAAGCTTGTAGACTAAACTTAAGAAATATCTGAATGGGGAATCACAAATATGTTCTGAGTCATGAAACTTTTTGGAAGCTATTAATAATTTAGATTTTGTTGAAATGTATGATTTCCTTACTATTAACGTATGTGATTGATACACAGTCATACCCTATTTAAGAAAGGGGTAGATTCTGAAGAAATTAATTTGATTGAATGCTTGTTGGAAATTATTCTTTCCAACAACTTTATTTTGTTTGATAATTCTTTCTACCTTCAGAAAACAGGTGTCGCAATGGGGTCACCATGTAGTGGCAGTTTTGCCAACTGTGTTATGGCTCATTGGGAGCAGGAACTACTTTTTCCAAACCACATATTTAAAGAAAAAGTCCATTGGTGCACACGATACCTGGATGACATTTTTGTTATCAATAAAGGTAATGAGAGGGTGGCAAATTAATTTGTTAATGAAATCACTTCATTAACAAACTTTTTAAACTTTACATCATCATTCAGCACATTCTCCATCCCTTATCTTGATGTGAGACTAGCCAAGGATAATGTCAGTGGTGGATATAGTGCCAGTATCTATAGAAAGCCAACATATTCGAACAGCTTCCTACATTACAGCAGCTCCCACCCCATTCACCAAAAAAGGTCTGTGATAAAGGGGCAAATAGTTAGAGCTGCTAGAATGGCGACTTTAGATGACAATTATTATCATGAATGTGAACTTTTAAGACAGATGTTTATTACGATGGCATATTCAACAAAGTTAGTGGATGATGTCATTAAGGAAGTCACCATAAAATGGGAAGCGGGGCATTTTGCAGCAATATTAAATCGGGGCACTGTTACTGTTAGGTGCCAAACATCAAGTGAATCAGTACAGGATGTCACTATAGGATATAATATGTCCAATACTAGCTATAATTTGAGCTTCATTACCCCAGTTTCGAATGATGCCAGGACACTCAGGAATATTTTGATTAAAAATTGGGTTTAATAAATGAAGATACTGGAATTAATCAGAAACTGGGCGACACACCTAGAATTGTTTTCAAATGTGGCTTGAATTTGAAAAACCTACTAGAGTCTAGAAGGAAATCTTATATACTATATAGGGGTATGAAAAAATGTGGGCATTGCCACTACTATAAATATATAGAAGTTACTACAAAATTTAAAATAGGTGGCAAGATTTTTAACATCAATGGGAAATATACAAGTGAAACAAAAATTGTGGTATATTTGGCTCAATGCCAGTTATGCCCAAGTTTCTATACAGGAAAAAATGGAACGTTGTGTAAAACAACATATCTATGAACATCAGTTTAATATATCTAAAGCCAATCATAATAATGCCCTGTCTAGACATGTTATGGAGTACCCTGATTATGAATTTTGGTATATGGTTATTGATCAAGTACAACAGGACATTATGGGGGAAGCTTGGCCATTAAGGTTAGAGGAGCGAGAATTATTGTGGCAACTAAGATTAAATGCCCAAGCTTCCCCAGGTCAAAATGAAAACAGTTCCCTGAAATGCATATTAAAGTTAAAATCACTTGATATATAACAACTGTGTTTTGTGTGTGTGCATATTTATATTTTTATAATCACATTTAATAGTGAATTTTCTATTTTATTTTATATTTTAGATGCAGTCATAACATTTACATTGACAAGTGAATTTTATGTGGACTGCAGCTAAGAATCTCAAGAAAGTGATGTCATGGTTACATATACTATTTAAACTTGTGTGAATGAATGGTTGATGTCTGAAGAAGTTTACTGATCATGCCACAGGGAAAGCCTTAGTAGTTTGCTTTGGAAAGCAAAAGTTCAACCAAAGCATCATAATTATGCAATAAAGTATTTCTGTGTGAAAAATGAGCAAACATCCTTTTAATAGGAATTTCCACATATATATATCTTCACTGCAGATAATTGGGTGACACCATTTGTTGCCTACATGCACATTCACTGGCATACTGACACAAGTGAGTCTATGGAGTAATAATGGGGATTTAAATTGACTACCTAAGACCACAAGGTACAGAATATTGCCTGAATTGTGCATACCACATGAGATGTTGGTTTACAATTGTAATAATCTACATTTGAATTGATGACATCTCCATTGTTTAATATGAAGATGTTCTTCTAAAAGGTGGTTGAAAAGCATAGTAACAATACATAGCTACATATGCTATATGCTTTACAAGCATTCTCTACACAGCATGGCAGACAACACACTCAATGCAGACAGTCATTGTTGCATTCAAACCTCCTACCTGTTTAGTTATGCATTCTAAAGAGCACAGTATCAACAGACATTACCACAGGATAAGTCATGATACAACAGTGATGTAGTTAATTTTTGAAAGCATGATGCAATTGACTGAGGATGATAGAAATGTATAGGGTAGCCCTGTGCAAGTAACAATACATCTTCTAAGTGGAAGTTTACATATGGGGTGTTACCATGGATGCAATTGTACATGATTGTACACACAGTCACATAGTTAACCAATATTGGTTTTGAATCCCTGCCCTGTGTAGTTACACAATATAGAGAACACAGTATTAACTGGAAGTGCCACGAACGAAGTCTGACTTTTATAGTAAAGGACTGAATTTATATAAAAGTGAGATATTGGGATGTAGGAGACTTTCTCCCACATTAAATTCTTCCCCTGAGTAGAAGTAGATTCAGCACGTCTGTTCAGGCAACTATACGTACCTGACGTTTAAGCCACAAACACAAGCTTACTACTGTGAGATTTTAACCTGCAACATATCTAGTTACACAGTCTAGAGAACACATTATTAATTGCAAGTGCCACAGGAGAAGTCTGACTCATAAGGGGAGAGAGTGCATTTTTGACAGAATGATCTCATCAGAGTGTTGCAGAGAAGTTATTTACATTAAATGTTTGATAAAGCACTGAAGGCACAGTGTCTAAAGGTAAAGTTTTACCCTAAGTGGAAGTGGACACAGCACATTTTTTGTTGAGACTTTACTTACCTGACACTAGCACCACACTCACGAAAGTTCATCTCTGTCAAATTTGAACCACTTACTTAGATAGTTACACAATCTAAAGAACACAGTATGTATCTCAAGTGTCACAGGATAAGTCTGATTTGACTAATGTGAAAATGCATGTTTGTAAGTATTAAAACTTTATGTTTGGAACATTAGCTACTGCACATCAAATGTTTTGGGAAAAATGCATTGTCTGCAGGCCAGCGTAAGATCACTGTGCTTTGTCCCATGTAATTGTATACTTTTCTGTTAACATCTATATAGTGTCTTTAATAATGACTGGGTTACTGTCAGTCACATGTAACTGTTTCACAGTATGCGGTGTCAGTGACAACCACAATTGTAAAACTGTGGGTTGTCAAGCTAGCATTAATTACAGTTCATCATGGGATGATTGTATGTAAATACTCATCATTTATTGTTTCAATGTCAGTTGTCTTAGTTCATGAATGTGCATTGACAATACAGACACTTCCTAAATATGAAAGTGCACTTCTGAATAACAGTAATGGATTATGTGTGAAAAGGTTATACTCCATTGTAATAATGTTGCAAATGTAACGGCTGGAGTGCAGGCATACATTAACAGACTTAATTGAGTCAACATCACTCTGAAATCCAGATACCTTGGTTTCAACATTCCATTATGACATACAGAAGTTGTACATCCTATTCACATAATTCTTTGTTGCAATTGATTTTAACTCTCTTTTTGAAGCACACCACTGGCAAGCTCATCGGCACTGGTAATGCAAATGTATTAGTGTGTGCATAATCATATCTTTAAGTGATGAGCTTAGAAAAGGAATTATCATAAATGTATAGAACTCCATGCCAGCTTCCACACAAATCAGTAGTATACACAGGCAACCATGTCTGAATATGTTCCATTATCACATTTAATATGCTTCTGGCTGTAATAGGATCATAGGAGGTTACTAAGCTAATGACCCTAGGGCCCTTACAAACCTAGCCAAGAATTTATCCCCAGAAAAGAAACCTCATTCAGCACCTGTCACCCCTGTCAATGAGAGACACAGGTGGAACGGCTGGGACAAATTTGTGGTTTCCCATCCAATCATCAAGGTTGTGCTTGAAGAGGGTCAGTGAGGTACTCTGTTTGACATGTATGGGAAGTCTATTCCAGAGACAGGGCAGCCACTGGGAGACAAATCTGTGTTTCTCCAGCAGGTTTTGTTGATGTTGCATATTAGATTTTGGCCTTGTTTTAGACATCTTATGTAATGTTAAAATTGCCATTACTGTGATTTATTTATTTATTTATTTGTATTTGTTTACTGGGAGGTCTACTGGGCCAGGATGAGCCCATTTTCAGTAGAGACCTGGAGAGAAAAGCTCCAAAAACAAACAACATGATAAAGCTACAGAATTAAAATAGAGAAATCAAGCAGTTATGGCACAGAACACTACATTACAGAATAGGTGATACAATAAAATAGATAATACTAGTTATACAGATGTTAGATTTTAAGTATGCAAGCCAAAGAAGAATACAATTGATGACATGGGATTATAGTGAATGTGTGAACAATGCAGTATTGCAGATATGGAGTAGAGAGGGAAAGATGGGGAGCAGCAGATTAAAGCCTGATGAAGCCTGATGCTTATGTTTTCCCTTGCCTCATTGTTTTGTGACTATCCTTTCAATCCAGTAAAATTAAAGTTGCCTGTGTCTCAATCATGGTTATATTTTCTGTTCCTTGCATGCTTCCTATTGGAAACACTTGATTGCAAATAGCATGGCAGATTACTAATCAGGAAAAACATAACAGTGACAACACAAAGATGTTAAACAATTCCCATCAAAATATAACATTCCTAGTGTGACTCTGCCCTTGTCTCCATTTATCTGTTCTCACTTATGTAACATCACCTTTTAACTCTTTTATATTTATTGGGCTAATGGATGTAATTTCTATGTTTGGGATTTTACAATTGTCATGATTGCAATGAAGAGTAATACATGTATTCTCTTTTGCTTCAATCTGTTGTCATATTTGAACTTTGTGAAGTAGGTCCTATGTGGCATGTCTAGACAATAGTCAGGTCTGTAGACTTTGCTTGGAATACTGTTAAGGTTCAAATCCAGATGTATACCAAAGTGTTTTTGAATGTTTGTTATGACTCCTGTGGGTTTCACTTGGATATACATTTTCCTAACACTCCATTATCCTGCTGCTCTATTAATGTGCTTGCTCCCTGCTGTGAAAATTGTCTTGTACCGATCTTGTCTGAATAATTAGGATGATAAAGCAAACAGTAACACAACATAAATATGTTCATAAATATGTGCAAAAATGAATCATAAACTAATGTTAGTATGTCTGTTTGTGTATTGCTGTCACCAGCTGTTCACCTCTTCCAACCCATTCTGTGTCATCAGATAAAACTCCTTGATTCAAAACTGTTTCCACAAGTCATGTTTCCACCAGCTATAATATTCTTGGCCCCTCATGTGTTTCATAATACACCTGTATTGTACATATAAGGTCTGAAGAATTACAACTGTCATGACATATGTGTAAATCATGACACCTGAAACATGACCATATCACATATTCAGACATGGTTGCCTGTGTATACTACTGATTTGTGTGGAAGCTGGCATGGAGTTCTATACATTAATGATAATTCCTATTCTAAGCTCATTGCTTAAAGATATGATTATGCACACTAATACATTCCCATTACCAGTGCCGATGAGCTTGCCAGTGGTGTGCTTCAAAAAGAAAGTTAAAAAGAATTGCAACAAAGAATTATGTGAATAGGTTATACAACTTCTGTATGTGATAATGGAATGTTGAAACCAAGGTAGCTGGATTTCAGAGTGATGTTGACTCAATTAAGTCTGTTAATGTATGCCTGCACTCCGGCAGTTACACTTGCAACATTATTACAATGGAGTGTAACCTTTTCACACATAATCCATTACTGTTATTCAGAAGTGCACTTTCATATTTAAGAAGTGTCTCTATTGTCAATGCACATTCATGAACCAAGACAACTGACATTGAAACAATAAATGATTAGTATTTACATGCAATCATCCCATGATGAACTGTAATGAATGCTAGCTTGACAACCCACAGTTTTACAATTGTGGTTGTCACTGACACTGCATACTGTGAAATAGTTACATGACTGACAGTAACCCAGTCATTATTAAAAACACTATAAAGATGTTAACCTATGAACCTAAATAATCCAATGCAGACTGCTTCCTAACAGTATTTGAAATTGGAACATCCTATGTGGTGTACATTCAACTCTTCATCTTGTTCAAGAGAAGATTAGCCTGACTGTACAAAGCTAAGTACAATATGGTGAAGGGCAGTTGAAGGCAATAATACACAAGAGTTTATCAAGAGCTGTGTACTTGCATTTATCCCAAGCTACAGGTGTTGCTCACTGCCAAACATTGTGCAACTGCTTAGGAGACAGAGTGATGGCAAAGTCACAGAAGGGGGAAGAAACAGAGAGAGGGGAAGATCGAGGCAGAAAGCAAGCAGTTCATGACAGAAACAGGATCATGATGGCTCAAAACAATATATATAGGAAATAGCTACAGATAACATAGTCTAATAAAAACAGCTGATAACAGTTTGACATATCTTGGGATTAGAACCCGTGGCAGTACACAAACATCTGTGTATAGATCTGAGCATTATCTCAGCACACTACAAAAGAACTAATAATTCACATAATTTAAATAACACAATAAACAGCAGTGACAACTTATTGAACCAGAAGGGGTCAAGAGAGAGAGAGAGAGAGAGAGAGACAGAAAAAATGGATATAGAAATACTAAGTGTTTTGTTTATGTGGCATTTAGGACCATCTTTATGCTGTGTAACCCTTAATTGTTTCCTCACAATTCGTCTGTGTAACCCTTAACTGTTTCCTCACAATTGATCTGTCATGCTGTGTGCAATACAGTGTTTGCTGTATAGGCAGCAAGAAGGGGTAGGAGAAATAAGATTAAGATTAAGACATAACCAGCATAAGGGTGGTTTGGTAAGAGTCCCTGTTGGGGATGGATTGCTTTTGCAAATGGATTCTCCCTGCACTATTCAAATGCTATGTTCATGAAATATGGTAACTGGAGATCAGTGCAGACATTTGCAGTTAAACATGTGATATGAATATAAAATGATATGAAATAATAATTTGACATACAGCTATAACTGAACCTTTGACACTATGCAAAAACCACAGTTTACAGACAGAATAATTACCTCAACACACCACACAGGAACTTCTAGTTCATTACATCCAGCAGCCTAAGAACTGCTATAGCAGCTGTTTCAAACTAGTGTTGCTTCTACTCTGTATTCAAGTGATGCCACAGATTTAAGCTCATTTACATGGAGGAATATGGACTAATGCAGGTGATGGCAAAAACTCACTAGTTTTTGCCATAGAGAGTTAAACACTATTCACCTTCAGTCAGCACTGGTGTACAATGCCAATTTCCTCACAAATGCTTAAGACACAAAGTGAAGACTTTTTCGAGAGCCATTTCTGGTCATGTGTGTTGTGTGAAATTCTACTTTTTGACAAGATTAAACATGTGTAAAAGGGGTTGATAGGACAGTGGTGACAATGGGGGATGGGGCAAGCAGAAGGTAGGACAAAGGGGAAAGAATAGAGGAATTTGCAGAATGGTTTTGGGAAAGCATCACAGCTATCCACTTCTTCACAACCTAAATGTAGAATTTTACAAAGAAGTTCATGACTTGGAGAGTCACCATACTAGAGCTGGTTGACAACAACAGAATAATGTTGTATAACCAACTTGACCAAATGAAGTGTGTCAAGATGATACATAGGCAAAGTGGAGAGCCATGTATGAGGAGTCATTTTTTTTGGGGGGGGGCAGGTATTCATTTTATTGTGTGTGTTTTTGAAAGAGATGAAGGTTATGAAAGGTTATTAGGAAGGAGAAGGTCAGGTAACTAGATTAAATTAGGTATCATGTGCAGACATACAGGACATATAAGATAGACAAAGATGACGATGGACACAAAATGTTGTGGAACCCCATGATTTGGGATAGGTATGGGACATCAGAGGTGCATCCAAACCCAGTTTGAGAACAGTGAGAATTTAGTCCTCACCTTCAGAATGGGCATAACTGTCTTCTGTGTCAGTTGCCTGAGTCAGTGCCATACATGGCATATTTTTGGCAACATGAGAGAGGACCTTTTAAACCCTACTGATTCGGGCACTGAGGCCCCTGTTCGTTATACTCTCCACATCCCTGACAGCTCCTGATAGGTGACAAAATCACTACCTGCACTACTACTGCTCCTAGAGGGTACCACTACAGCAGCAGCTGCGGCAGAGCTACATGATGCAGGTGGAGGAGGTAGGGCAGGAGTTGCTGAGGCAATGCTGACAGGTTGTGACCCAGATGTGCTCATTGCCTGTGTTGCCTATCATGGTGCTACCACAGCCATCTGTGAAGGTATGGAGGGCAGAACTGTAGTGGCCAATCTACCTCTCTGTGCTGATGGTCATTTTTTTCTGCAGCAATGTATTATATATATATATATATATATATATATATATATATATATATATATATATATATATATATATATATATATATGAGTGTGTGTGTGTGTGTGTGTGTGTGTGTGTATATATATATATATATATATATATATATATATATATATATATATAGAGAGAGAGAGAGAGAGAGAGATGGGGACAAAGAAAGAGAATTAGACCAATGGTATGTCACATTAGTTTTAATTTCAATACATAAACCAATATGGGAAATAAATATTTACAACTTTGTCATATCCAGATATAATAGCAAGGCATTAATGTGTCATACAATCAATCCCTCACAATGTTATGATATGATAAATGGAATCATATTTTTGACTATGCCATGTCACATATATACTTTCAAAGTTAATAACTGCATTTGCAAAAATGTATTGGTAAGGTCATGTAGTACTGCAAGTTAAAATCATCTAGTGTTTCCCGGTCCACACAGTATTGCTGTACAATTTCTGTCACGCAGTCCATGGTGAGTCAAACAGGGTGTAAACACCCTTCTTGGACAAAGTCTGGTAGCAGCAACCCCTAATATTTTTTTTCTAAGTGCAGTCAAGGCAGTATTCGAAAGAGTTTTGGATTTCAGTACAAATGGCCGCACTGAATGTACACAATTACTTTATAGGCTCTGGAATAGCTCCACTATGTTGGGTTGGTTAATTAGCATGTAGTTCAGCTACTTATTTATTTATTTATTTATTATTTATTTTATTTTACATTTGTTGGCTGGGCTAGTCTAGCTGGATACATGTCCATTTTCAGTAGAGGCCCAGGGAGATAAGCTCCAAGCATTAGTAAATTACAAAAAAAAAAAAAAAAGATTACAATAGTTAAAAAATGACTAAATTCAAATACATTACAATAGTTAAAAAATGACTAAATTCAAATACAAAGAAATCAAAAAAAGATTTAAGACAATCAAAAACTGTTTCTGTGAATAATAGCTTGCAGGCTGTGCAAGGTTTAAAATACAATTGAGTACAAGGACATTCAGTATTCTGAAAAATAATGATTAGCAGGTCTGAGAAAGAGAAAGAGAGAGAGCAGAAGAAGGTAAGAATCCCAAGGGCTAGAATAAGGTTAGATTCTATTGATTAAAGCTGTAGAGGGGACAAAGGTTGGAAGATAGGGGTATAGAAAAAAGTGCATTGAGGGGGAAAGAGGTAGGGTTTAGTCTGGTTTAGAACAGGGACAAAGCCAATGAAATTTCAGATGTTCTTTGAGATGTTTCTTGAAGAGTGATGTGGATGAGAGTGATGTGAGTGTACTAGGAAGATTGTTCCAGATTTTACCCACAATGTTAGTAAAAAGTGAGTCACCAGCTTTATTGTTTGATTTAATATTGGAGATTAATAGCTTATTTGCTGAGCGAAGTGTTGCAAGATTTCTATATGGGGAGATCAGGTTGGAGAGGATTGGGGTATTGTTTGGGTGATGAAGAATATTATGTGAGATAAGCAGTTGCTTATACAGTAGATGGTTTTGTAGTTCTGACCATCCAAGTTGTTTAAGGTTGTGACAGTGGTGGGTTCTGAAAGGAGTGGCAGTGACAAATCTAGCTATGTTATTATAGCTGGTTTCAAGCTTGCTTAGATTGTGTTTTGATAGATTGATGTATATGGCGGAAGCATAGAATAGAGTAGAAGTTAGGTGAGTTTGGGCAATGGAGGTTTTAGCTAGTGGTGTGAGGAAGGATTTGATTCTATACAGAGAGCCTAGTTTTTTATTGACAGTCTGTATAGTATTGTTGATATGTTCGCCGGCTGAGGTTATTATCTAAGGTTATACCCAGTAGACGAATAGTAGTGTCAGGGGAAATAGTAGTTCCATTGTTAGAGATAATTGTGAAGTGGAACTCTGGTGACTTTTGAGTGGGGGCAAAGAGTAATAATTTTGTTTTTTTAGGGTTAAGGAGGAGGTAGTGATGGGTGAACCAATTTTCAACGGTGTTAAAAACTGCTTGAGTAAGGGTCTGAAGAGAGAAAGATGACTTAGCAGTACAGATTAAGGTAGAATCATCAGCGTATTGTATGCATGTGGCTTGAGGAACAGCAGTATTTAGATCATTAATAAAGATGGAGAATAGAAGAGGGCCAAGGATAGAGCCTTGAGGGACTCCAATGTTTACAGGGAGCGGTGTGGAGAGATTATTGTCCCAGAGCACTGCTTGTTGTCTATTTTTTAGATAGGATGTAAACCAGAGTATTGCTTGGGGGTCAAGAGATTGGGCTTTTAGGACACTGATTAGTAAATTATGGTTAACCATATCAAAGGCTTTTGATAGGTCAATGAATAGTGCAGAAGATAGAGAATTATTATTTCGATTCTTGTTAATGCAGTCAGTAAAAGATAGAAGGGCGGTAGTTGTACTATGAAAGGGCCTAAAGCCGTGCTGACAGTTGGCAAGTAAGTTATTGTGGAGCAGATGTTGGAGTAGTTGATGATGAATACATTTTTCCATTATTTTGGCTAGTGGAGAGAGTAATGCAATTGGTCGGAAGTTGGAGATATCAGTGGATTTGCCTCCTTTATGTAAGGGGATTATATGGGAGACTTTCCATATGGATGGGATGTTACCTTCTATGATTGTTCGGTTTATAAGGATGGATATGGGATATGCTATGACTTTGGAAGCTATTTGAAGGTATTCTGCTGGTAGGTGATCAGCAGAAGGGGTGCAAGGTTTGAGTTTTTGAAGGAGTTTGCAGATAAAGGATGTTGGCACAGGTTGTATATGGAAGGGAGGCACTGAACTGTCAGTGTTTTGTAAAGTGCTGGGGGAAATCGGAGATATTGTGTTTGCAAGAGTTTCTATAGTTTCTGTGAAGTAATTATTAAAGGCATCTGCTATTTGCAAAGGGTTATTATGGGGAACTGAAGATGGGGCTGGAGTTATGGTATGTCCTGGATGGAGAAGTTTATTAATGCCTGACCAAAACTTTTTAGGGTTATTTGGGTGTGATTGTTGAAGGTGGAGATAGTAGTTTTTCTTGTCTAAGACAATGTCATTCTTGGTTGCATTTCTTAGCTGCTTAAAATAAAGGTGGTCAGCAGAGCTCTTAGTGGCTCTCCATCTGGCCCATATTTTGTTTCGTAGGAGTATTTTGTCCTTTGTTTGTTTTGTGAGCCATGGGGCTGTTTTATTCCTAACTCGGGAAGAGCGAAGGGGGGCATGGAGATCTAGGATTTGTAGGAACTTGGTATTAAAGTAAGAAACTGCTTCATCTAGATAGAGTTGTTTCAGAGGTGACCAGTTACAGGCCTTTAGTTCATTCTGAAAGCTCTCTGCTTTAAAGTGTTTTTTGGAACGATAGGTTATAAATGTGTTATTAATAGGTGTGTGAGCCTTTTGTTTTGTTATATAGGTAAGTACATGGTCACTAAGGTCATTTGGAAGAGTTCCAGCAGTATAGGTTTCAGGATGACTATTTATAAGTATCCAGTCAAGAGTAGCTTCTTTATTACTAGGTTTGTGGATTCTTGTGGGGGTGTTTATTATTTGAGTGAAGCCATAAAGATTTATGTGGGAGTTAGGATTAGGAGAGTTACATGTAGTCCAGTCAATGTTAAAATCACCTAGTACAATAGTTTCTTGAGGTAGTAGGGTGGAAAGGCTACTAAGAATGTTTTCAAGAGTGTTAATATTATTTCCTGGTGGGATATAGGTGCAGATTATATAAACAGATTTAGATTTATTAAGTTGGAGTTTAATGGAAAGGGTTTCTGCATTGGTATTAGAGGGGAGTAAGACATTAAAGCATGAAATTAGAAGTTCAGATTTGTATAAGATAGCTACACCTCCACCCTTCTTGGTGGTACGGTCACATCTTAGGATGTTATATCCAGGTGGGGTTATTTCTAGGTCATGAGTAGAGGGTTTCAACCAAGTTTCTGTAAGGCAAAGGATATCAAATGCATGCACCTGTAAGAGGGCATGCAGTTGAGTAAGTTTATTGTTAATGCTACGGATGTTGAGATGAGCTATTCTAAGAGAATTACCTAGTTTTATAGAGGTAGAGACAAAATTAGTTGTTTCGTTTTGTGGGTTATTGTAGATTGGGGGGTTTGGGCCAGGATTAGGATGAATATCGCCATCTAATAGAAGTTGAGTGGGATATTTTAGTAAAGTCTTTATGCTTTTAAGGTACTTGGGTGGGCTTATGTTGCTGGAGAAGTAAGTAACATGGGAAGATCTATGAAACCTTGGGAGTAGGTAAACTGAAGTAGAGGTTATATTACTATGGGAGAAGAAGTTGAGCTGAGTGATAGGTACTGTTTGTTGATGGGAAGGTTCATTATTAATTAAAGAGAGATGTTCATAGTAGGTTAGGGCATAGGGTGAAGATAGGAATATTATTGAAGAAGTAATAAGAAGAAAGTTCTTAAGGGTGTAGTTAAGTAAGAAGGTCATTTGTGATAGTAGGGTTAAGAGATTATATAGTGGGTTAAACAAAGTAAAGATAGTAGAAATGTAAGGTAGAGTAGATGAGAGGTGACTTATGGGAGGGGTAACAGAGAGGTAGAGGGATGGAAAGTAAATCTATAGAAGGGTGGGGTTAGTTATAGAGAGAATTGGGGAAGGGGTGGGGTTGATAAGTAGTCTAATGGGATAGGCTGAGTAGTTAAGTAGGTGTGGTCAGAGATGTTTAAGTTTAACAGCACTGGGGGTGGGTGGGAATTGGGGGTAGGGTAGGGGAGCGGAGTGAGCCCGTAGGGCGAACGGAGCGGGTCAGACCAAATGGTGGAGGATTCAGAGGAGACAATCAGTAAGGGGCAAAAAAGAAGGAGACGGAGTAACAGGTATGTAGCTTCTAGTAGAGCAGGTATGGTGTGGGAGAAAGGATAATGAAGCAGGGAAGCTAGAAGTGGATATAGTCTAGAGTATGTAAAGGATGAGAAGAGTAGGGGCTAGGAGGTGAAGCAGCAGGGCAAGAGATGAGAAATAGAAGAAAAGAGAATTATATTGAGCTAAAGCAAGCACAAGTGGGGGAGAGAGCGAGGGCACAAAGCTGGATTGTACTGCCACCTAGAGGGCAGAAGGAAAGATACAGAAGGTAACCAAGATAAGGATACGTAGGTGGGGAAAGAAAAAGTAACAGGGGAAAAGGACTATCAGGTGATACTAGGCAGGGAGAGGAGTCTGGCTGCTGGATTACCTGACTCAGTGGCAAAAAATTACAAGACAATCAACAGGTATTATCTTACAATATGGGTCAAAAGTTAAACATACTTTGTCAAGTACTGCACAAACAGGAGAAATCAGTGGGGCAGCAGAAAGCAAGATGGTCCAACTTGGCAGAGCCAGAAGTAGATTAGGCAGTCCTTAGAGGCAAGGTAGGTCCAGTAATGGAAGGCAGTGGGTAGATTGCTAGGAAGGTGAAAAAGGTAAGAAGGAAGGATATTAATATTGTATTAAGCAAGCAAAAGTACTTATAATACTCAGTAAAGATTAGGTAGGTCAGTAGTACTACAATAATAATAAAGTTGTAATCATACTTTCTTACAGAAATTGCACCAAAAAGGCTGGGAGAAAAAACATCCAGTCTAGTAGCATTACCAGCAATACAGAAAAGGCTAAGTAAAAAACATCAGTTCTAGCAGCAATTTAAACACCCTGGAACATGTCATAGTTATACAAGTAATAAGTCAGGTGTAATATTTAAAACTAGGCAGGAAAATGAACTGCTTAAACCGTCAATATAACAATATTACAAACCACAGACGTGTTTGGCAAACAGTGCAAGTGAGTTATTAAAGAAAAAGAAAAGAAACGAGTTTCACAAGAGTCTTATAAAATGCGTAATGCTTAACCTTATCCCCGACTAATGCAGTGAAAGAGGTTAATTAAACTGCTTAAACTTATGCTTTCATTATCATATTCTGCCATTTACCCTTGCTTTGAGCACTAAGTGTAGAGCCATTTAATGAATACAAAGTAGTGCACTTTTGCATGAGGAGCCCTCTACACTGCATTCATGAATCTGGCCCCACATCTTTTCTTCTGGTTTTGGTGGTTGCATTGTACAGTACACATACTTTAAAGGATATTTTCATTTAAGACAGTATTGAAGATAGCTTGGCATTCAGTAAGTGAGAAGGTAATAATAACTGGATGTTCAGGTTGGGCTTGATACATGTGCGAAAGGCTGGAGAGAAACAGACTGTGACTGATATCTTATTGAGTAGTGGATAGGACATCCTTGGATAAAGATAGTGATCTCCCTAATGAAATGTTGGCACTTTTAACACAGTGTGCAAACACACAAAAAAAACAGTGAAAAAGCAGGAGAACAGCAAATATAGACCATTACTCTTCCCCTTTAAACATCTTTTTGGAAGTATGCAAGCTTCCCTGTACCCCTGATGTGGATGGCAAGCCCCCCACACTGTCCAAAGTTATATATACACTAATTTTGAGATTGCTGTACTTGGGGAAAAGGGAATATTCAGAGGAATGGTCATCCTGAACTTACTATATGTAAATCTGTTTTTTCAGCCATTCAGGCTCATCAATACAGGACTCACAAAGGTGGGTTCCAACATTTCAAACAGTTACTGATTAGAAAAGATTAATGTGAGACAAGATCAAGATAACATTTTGTGTGTGATGAGTTAGTGATGAACATGTAGTAGAAGATATTCAGGGGAGGTACAGTATGTCATGGTCAGAGCGAGAGGTACAGAGAGGATATGTATTTGTAATAAGAAAATGCATACACAGAGGGTCAGTGATATATAAATGGAGGATTTTAATTATCGTTGATATATTAGGGGAACATTCTAATGGTCTGTGATATATTGGGGAGCAGTCTGATGGCCTATGATATATTAGGGGAAGATTCTGTTGGTCAGTGATATGCTAGAGGAGTATTCTAATGGTCAGTGATATATTAGGGGAGCATTCTGATGGTCTGTGATATATTAGAGAGTATTCTAATGGTCAGTAATATATTATGGGAGCATTTTGCTAGGGCTATATTAGAGGAGCATTCTGATGGTCAGTGGTATGTTAGGGGAGTATTCTAATGGTCAGTGATATTCTAGAGGAGCATTCTGGTGGTAGGTAGTTTACAGGAAGTGAGTCCGTTTTACTCTCCACACCCCTGACAGCTCCTGATAGGTGACAAAATCACTACCTGCACTACTACTGCTCCTAGAGGGTACCACTACAGCAGCAGCTGCGGCAGAGCTACCTGATGCAGGTGGAGGAGGTAGGGCAGGAGTTGCTGAGGCAATGCTGACAGGTTGTTACCCAGATGTGCTCATTGTCTGTGTTGCCTGTCATGGTGCTACCACAGCCATCTGTGAAGGTATGGAGGGCTGAACCGTAGTGGCCAATCTAGATCTCTGTGCTGATGGTCATTTGTTTCTGCAGCAATGTATTAATATATATCTATATCTATATATATATATCTATCTATATATATATATATATATATATATATATATATATATATATGTGTGTGTATATATAGAGAGAGATAGAGATGGGGACAAAGAAAGAGAATTAGAGCAATGGTATGTCACATTAGTTTTAATTTCAATGCATAAAAAAATATGAGAAATAAATATCTACAACTTTGTCATATCCAGATATAATAGCAAGGCATTAATGTGTCAAACAATCAGTCCCTCACAATGTTATGATATGATAAATGGAATCATATATTTGACTATGCCATGTCACATATATACTTTCAAAGTTAATAACTGCATTTGCAAAAATGTATTGCTAAGGTCATGCAGTACTGTAAGTTAAAATCATCTAGTGTTTCCCGGTCCACACAGTATTGCTGTACAATTTCTGTCACGCAGTCCATGGTGAGTCAAACAGGGTGTAAACACCCTTCTTGGACAAGGTCTGGCAGCAGCAGCACCTTGAATTAAAGCCTGTTGCACATACATGTTAGTGATGGCAGCAGCAACCCCTAATATTTTTTTCTAAGTGTAGTCAAGGCAGTATTCGAAAGAGTTTTGGATTTCAATAGAAATGGCAGCACTGAATGTACACAATTACTTTATAGGCTCTGGAATAGCTCCACCATGTTGGGTTGGTTAATTAGCATGTAGTTCAGCTACATTATCATATTCTGCCATTTACCCTTGCTTTGAGCACTAAGTGTAGAGCCATTTAATGAATACGAAGTAGTGCATTTTTGCATGAGGAGCTCTCTACACTGCATTTATGAATCTGGCCCCACATATTTTCTTCTGGTTTTGGTGGTTGCATCTCCCTAATGAAATGTTGGCACTTTTAACACAGTGTGCAAACACACACAAAAAAAAACAGTGAAAAAGCAGGAGAACAGCAAACATATGCCATTGCTCTTCCCCTTTAAACATTTTTTGGAAGTATACAGGCTTCCCTGTACCCCTGATGTGGATGGCAAGCCCCCCACACTGTCCAAAGTTATATATACACTAATTTTGAGATTGCTGTACTTGGGGAAAAGGGAATATTCAGAGGAACGGACATCCTGAAATCACTATATGTAAGTCTGCTTTTTCAGCCATTCAGGCTCATCACTACAGGACTCACAAAGGTGGGTTCCAACATTTCAAACAGTTACTGATTAGAAAAGATTAATGTTAGACAAGATCAAGATAACATTTTGTGTGTGATGAGTTAGTGATGAACACGTTGTAGAAGATATTCAGGGGAGGGACAGTATGTCATGGTCAGAGAGAGAGGTACAGAGAGGATATGTATTTGTAATAAGAAGATGCATACACTGAGAGGGTCAGTGATATATAAATGGAGGATTTTAATTATCGTTGATATATTAGGGGAACGTTCTAATGGTCAGTGATATATTATGGAGCAGTCTGATGGTCTGCGATATATTAGGGGAGGATTCTGTTGGTCAGTGATATGTTAGAGGAGTATTCTAATGGTCAGTGATATATTAGGGGAGCATTCTGATAGGGCTATATTAGAGGAGCATTCTGATGGTCAGTGGTATGTTAGGGGAGTATACTAATGGTCAGTGATATTCTAGAGGAGCATTCTGGTTGTAGGTAGTTTACAGGAAGTGAGTCTGCACAACAGGTGCGCTGTAGCTGGAGGTAGCAGTATGCTATGGTGTGAGGAGACGTGGGAGGAGAGGGAGTGGACAGTAACATTGTCATGTGTTAAGAAGGAATAAATTTACATTCTCTTTGATCATTTTTGGTGTATTTATTTGGCAGAAGAAGGTTGGAAGGGAGTTCCATCAGAGTTGAGTGAGGGAGTAAAACTGACCAGATATTTTTTAGATTTTAGATTAATGGAAAGGATGAGAATAGCGATACCAATGCTCTATTGAGACAGGGACAGCCTTGTGAATTATGAAGGATTTTTTGTGCTATTTCAAATTGTTTGAGACTGAGGAGGTTGGGGAAGTTGAACAAGTTTAGCTGCTTGAGAGCTGCACAGTGATGTGTTCTGTTAGGAAAGCCTGTGGCAAGCACTGCAATCTTTTTGTATGATTGCTCAGATTTTGTAAGCTATGTTTATTGCAGACTGATAAAAATTGCAGAGGCATATGTTAGGGGAGGGATAAGGGAGACAGCAACAGTGGTCTTCTGTTTTCAATCGACAAGCATTTTTTTGGGATTTAAGTTTGACATCTGTGTGCAGGTGTCATATCTCCCTTCTCCATTGTCTGCTACATCCTCTGATTGTGTCACCACATGTCCATTATATGTTTGTTTTTGTGGTCCTACTCCCACCTCTACCCTCACACCTTCCACAATAATCTCTGCATATAAGCATCCTTGCTTTACAAAGGCTGATCATCACACAAGCATTAGCAACTGTGTGCACAATTTCATGCTGGCAACACTCGAGGCTCTTGCTTGAGAGATGCTCATACTTCACTACTGTCTAAACATGATCCTATATGGTCTTCACATGTGTCCCGACTGTGGCCACAAAGAGGAGATGGTCATAGTGCATCCTTGCCTGGGCACATGTGTTGTTAATGAGCCAGAGGCATAGTAAACAGGATTGGCTTGCTACAATCACGGACTCGATATTTCTGAATCTGCAACTAAGTTGTTATTCTCCTGAAGTCACCAAGACCAGGCAGTGTTACAATTCACTTCAAAGAGAATGAAATCATTTACACCTTGTGTCAAACAAGTGAGCAGCTGGATGTGCCTTCAAACTCCTTTTGACAAAGTGCACATTGAAATAAAAGTATAGGACAACATGAAACTGGAAGCACGCTACTGTATTAACCCATACCTGTCACCAAAAGTGAAGCACACAGTACCATGAGCCATACTGCTGCCAAATTTTTATATGGATTTGTGGTAAAAGGAAACATGACAAATATGCACTAAGCAAACACAACTTCTACTTCTTCTTTTTCTTTTGGCTGTTCCCGTTAGGGGTCGCCACAGAGGATCATCTGTTTCCATTTCTTCCTGTTCTCTGCATCTTTCTCTATCACAC
Organism: Protopterus annectens; assembly: GCF_019279795.1. NCBI lineage: Eukaryota > Metazoa > Chordata > Ceratodontiformes > Protopteridae > Protopterus > Protopterus annectens. Next base: position 1,613,555,054 of record NC_056732.1, on the reverse strand, counting down.
CAACAACTTACATGTCTTCTCTCACCACATCCATAAACCTTAACTTAGACCTTCCTCTTTTCCTTTTACCTGGCAGCTTCATCCTTAGCATCCTTTTCCCAATATACTGAGCATCCTTCCTCAGCAACAACTAAATATACAATAAAGCAGCATTAGTTATCTCAGGACTTTTCCACTTTACCAGATACTATCTATCTCTAATGTATTTTGAATGGCCCACTTGTCAGCCCAGAATTTTTTACATCCTGCCAATATTCACAGACAAGCTTGAACATAAAAAAAACACATTTACTTAGACCTGATAGACATATTACTTGGCATATGCTATGTAGAGACCTTAAGTACTTTAACCAATACATTCTTAAAGAGCTGAAGATTCTTTTAGTCACTGGTGAAAAAAAAATCTCAGCAGGAAAACATTTGCACCTGATGCTAAAAAGCATGACACCTTAATAGCTTTTGAAACAGCTTTAAGTCCCATCTCCTAATCTAGTCCTTTTGGCCCACCTGTAATAGTATTGAGTGTCTACCTATAGAATGGAAACAGCTGCAGCATTTGGTCACTCTTCCAGTATAATTTACTTACTTTTTCACTTTCCTGATATGCTCACAAAATGATATTATTTAATTATAGATAAATTCATTTTAGAACTACAGTATCATATTTATGTCATAAGTAGTCATATTATGCTTGTTACTAGGTTCATAGGTGTCTATTAGGCTAATGACCACAAGGGTCTTTTTTAGCCTAGCCATGCATCCCAAATCTCTGACATTTTCTGATACCCGTGATAAGTGTAAGCAGGGGCTTGAGAGATGAAACATTTACAAGTAGAGGCCTCGGAGGTGAACCATTTACAGGTTGCCTGTGTCCATTAGAGACATTGGTGCCAAACCAGAGATACATTTCCTATTCCTCATCCAATTGTCCAAGTTACACTTGAATTGGGTTAGGGAGTAACTCTGCTTCACATGGATGGGAAGTCTGGGCCAGAGACAGGGTAGTCTCTGGGATATATACTTGTCTCTCCAGCAGGTCCAGTTTATATCACAGGCAAGGTTTAAGTCTCTAGAATGGGTAATTACATTGCTCTTTGTTTTGTGGGTATGCAGGAGGTCCATCAGAGTTGCATCTGAGAATTCCCTGCATGCCAGGCATACATCTCCCCTGAAAAGCCTGTAGGAGACTGAATACAGGGATAGGGCCTTGCAGCGGTTTGCATTGGACATTTTACTTACTCCCTGTATTCTTTTAGTGAGGAACCTCTGTGGATGCTCCAGTTGTTGGATATGCCTAGTTAGGTACATACCAAAGTGAACATTATAATTAATGCTAGGTCTGATGAATGCCAAATACAGTGGAATAATGACTTCCTTAGACTTAGATGCCATACCTTTGTTTATAAGTTGCGCAGCATAGACTGATTTCCTCACTACTGTAGACATGTGATGGTCAAAGGTTAGATTACTGTCTAAGTGTGTCCCTAACTCCCTGATTACTGGGTCAGCTCTAAGGGGCGTGTTGTCAATATGATAGTTACCAGGGGTGGATGACTTCCCGAAGGATACTATTATGCATTTCCTGGTATTTAGTTTTAGTCCATGGTTCTGACACCAGCTGTTTGTCTGTGCCAGCCCTTCCTGGACAACATTTGTGTCTGTGTGGGATTGAATGACAACTCCTAATTTGCAGTCATCTACAAATTTAGTCAGCCAGAGACCATTGACATTGGCCTTGTCTTCAGAGAAATAAATGCTAAAAAGTAGCAGTGCAAGGAGTTATCCCTGAAGGACTCCACTTGTGACTGGCCTCTTTGTAGAGGTGGACTCCCCAGTTCTACCTTCCTGAGTCCTGTCTGTGAGCCAGATGACTAGCCACTGGGTGACATATGGGTTTGTACCTAACTTCTTAAGTTTGTCAACAATCCCTGTGTGGGTAGTGTGTCAAATGCCTTGGCCAGGTCAAGGTAGGCAGTGTGAACATTTTGCCCTCATCCATTGCTTTGGTGACCTTCTCAAAGAAGTCGACCAGGTTGAGTAGGTACCACCTGCCCTTGATTAAACCAAACTAGGCTGGGTCCAGTGTCTGGAGGTTTACTATATCACTATTGATCATTTCCATGATAATTCTTTCCATGGCTTTACATATAAGACTAGTGAGACTTATGGGTCTGTAGTTTCCAGGGTCTGTAGATGGCCCACCTTTGTGCAGAGGGATGACTGTTTCTATTCTCCAGTCATGAGACACGAAGACTGTTTGAAGGCTACAGTTAAATACCAATTCATGAGGGTCTGATAGGTCATGTTTCATCCTATTTAGAAATCATCCTGGGATATTGTTTGGACCCATTGATTCAGTGATCTTGGCCTTAGAGTGAGCATTAAGGACATTTTCCCTAGCACAGGAGTTATATTTGATGTTATTTCCTGAGGGAAGATTGAGGGGGAGAGAGGGGTAAAACTGCAAGTGAATTTATCAGCCAGTAGGTTTGCTGTATCATCTGACTCTGTATAGGTGGCTCCATTTACAATGAGCTTTGCACACAATTGTGCAATGCCTTTGAGGTTGTAGACATAGCTAAAGAATGCCTTGTGGTTGTCCGTGGCGTGGAAGTCCAAATATACCTTTTGGCTTTGGTAGACTTTATTTGTCCTCTGAGTTGTTTGTTAGCTTGATGAGAGTGCTTTTATCCTGCTGGGTGCTGCACCTCCTAATTTTTGCCATGATTTTCTTCCTTCTGTTACACAGACTATTGATTTTGTGACTCCACCAAGGTAGCTTGTTTTTTAAGTTAGTTCTGTAGTTCTTCCTGGTGGGTACAGCTGTTTCTATGCAGCTATTAACATGCTTGTACAGGTTTTCTGTGAACAGTTCTGCAAAGGCAGCAGTGTTCTCAGGGTTTATGGGGCATGAAATTTGTCCAGGTTATTACTTAATAGCAGGAAGTTAGCCTTAGAGTCATTCCTGAATATTCCAGATTTAGCTGGGGGTCCAGGTTTTATTTTTACTTCAAATGAGACCATTTTTGTGTCCTGATCTCTCCTTTATTAGGGAGGATCAGATCCAATATGGTTGCACCCCTCATTGGTGTATTGACTATCTGGTGCAGTGAGTTTGTGTTTACAAAATCCAGGAATCTTTGTGCCTGTATGGTTGGTGTCATATAGGACTCCCAGTTAATAGTGGGATAATTAAGGTCGCCCATGAATATGGTATTGGTTGGATGGTGAGTGTTTCCAATGAGTTTAAATACACGGCATGGGTTTCCTGGGTCATAGAGGAGGACCTACAGTTAGCAAGGAAGTGGTATTGGATTTTGTCTATGGTGATATGAACATGGAGCAGCTCAAGTGCATTGTTCTGTTTGTCAGCATTGCGGTATATTTATTTTTGATGTAAATAGAGACACCTCAACCTTTAGTTCCTGTCTGTGTAGTAGCTGAGCTAAATGTGTACATTATAATGTTGCACTGTTGGTGGGCTCTCTGCAGCTTTAAGCCATGTGTCAGTGACCACACAGTCATCAGCATTTACTACGGTGAAGATAATTTCGAGGGATTGGAGTTTTTTGTTGCTTTTATTTTTATATACTTGATTACTGAATAAGTCCACTGGAGATAAGTTTCCCTCTTTAGGGGTGACTTTAAGTTAGAAGACTTGCTCTGAGTCATACAGTTTGTTATTCAAATTGACAGAGTAAATAACTACTGTATGTTACTATAGTACATCTGGTAGTGAAACTTTAAATATATTCGTATATTTATTAGTCTCCTATTTTGCTATATAACTTTTGTACCTTTGGTTAAAAAATGTTAATTATACCTAAAATACTGCAGAGCAAACTAAAATGTTATGCTAACACAAAATAGTTCATTACATTTATTGGAATTTCAGGACAATTTAGTCCTGTGGCCATCAACTCCTTACCAATACTCACCCTCTGGCTGTAACCCCTTTCTCTAAGTAGGATAAGCCAGCTAGTCCTGAGTCAAATTTCATGATTCACATCCACCCTCCCAGGTTCTGTTTGGGTTCTGTTTGAAAGATGATGATGTGGTACACTTTGTTATCTGCAGGGTCAGCTTATTCCGGAACAGTTGCCACATGATGAGTGAAAGAGAGGGAAGCATCAATCCAGGTACCCAGGTGCTAAATGAAATGATACTACACTTCTTCCCATATAATTTGAGCCCATTTTCAGTACACTAGGAATTAACAAAGGTAGGTCCCTTCTGACAGGTACAGGTGCCAGGAGGGGTGTCAATAACACTCAGTTTGCAGCCATTTGCAAACTTAATTAATTAGAGGCCCTAGTTCTCAGTCAGGAGATCAGACAATTAAATGCCAAAAATGAGGTGTCCCAATACAGAGGCCTGGGTGAACTCAGCTGCATATATTCATTATTTCATGTGGAGCACCTGCCACTTAAACTATGTGGGTTCTGTCTTTTAGCCAGTTTGCTATCTGTCTCACAATGTAAGGATCTGTATTAAAAGCACTTGCCTTCCTTACAATGCCTGCAAGGCATATGGTGCTAAGTATTTTGGTTACGTTGTGACACACTGCATGAGTAGCATGACTGTTTTCAACAGCCTGTGTGCCCTTTTCAAAGACATTTACTACATTTAATAGGCAGAATCCACCTTTGACAAAGCCAGATTGTTGAGTGTTGTCTAATAAGATGTTTGATATCATAATTAATGAGATCAGTTGTGACACACTCCTTGGCTCTGCAGATCAGACCCATAAGACTGATGGGTCTATAATTCCCATGATCTGTGTTGGGGTCATCCTTATGGAGACATGACCACAAAGGTGTGCCTTTTTCCGAAACAAGCCCTGTGGCTAAGTTTAGTTTAAACTATTTAAGCACAAGTTCAGCAAGGCATGCTTGGCACTGTTTAATAAATATTTAGGTATGTTATCAGATCCCATGGAGGAAGTATTTTTTGTCTTTGAGATCAATTTCAGAACATGTTCCTTGGTGATAATGGGATGCAAGGGATTCTAGAATATGTAGAGTTTGGAGAGATGTTTCCCAGGTTATGTTTGCAAGTACATTGCTGATGTCTGTTGGTTTACAGTGAACAGTCCGGTTTAGGGTAGCTTCTGAACATTCTCGGGTAGTGTTCTTTGGTTTCCTGGCATAGCTAAAGAAGGAGTATGTAGTTATCCTTAGTTTTAGGATGTAGTCTAAGTTCATGGGTTGCTTTACTAGTCCTAAGAGCATTTTTTTATTCCTTGGCAATATTTTATTCACTCCTTGTTATAAAGAGTACTGCTTTTGCTGTATAATTTAAGGATTTTTTTTTCTTGTTGTAAAGTTTATTATTGTTAGGGGACCACCCCAGTTGTTTATTTTTGAATTTCCCGCTGTTTTCTGCTCTGATTGGGACTGCTTTTTCTATGTATTTGTCTAAGTGCACATATAACTCCTTTGAGAAGCTGACTGGTGTGTCAGCATCCATACTGGTGCTGACATATGAGAATTTTCATGTTTCACCATAGAATTCTATGAGGTTTATTCAACTTCATAGATATTGGTTTCAGGGGCTTTGGAGAGTTTAAAGACAAATATTGTGTTTGGGATCCAACTTAGAAGGAGAAGAAGAAGAGCATAGGGGAATAGTACACATAGACGCTATATTCAAGAGGAGCAGATTTAAAATATTAACCTTTGTCAGTTTACGTACTATCTATTTCAAGAACTTCTTGTTAATTAAATCTAAGAACTTCTGGGCATAGCTTATGTTACAGCTATAGCTGCACCAGTTATTATCAGGATGCTTAAAGTCTCCCAGAATAATTGAGTTCTTGTTAAGGGGGAGTTCTTCGAACACCTTCAGCAATTTCACATGATTGTCTTGGGATGTGGAGGGAACCCTATAACAGGCTATAAGATAATCATTTGTCTTATTTATTGTGATTTGAAGTTCAGGAGATCCACTTGTGGGTCTCTGGGAATATATATGGAAATGATATGATCCTTGACAAATATGTAGACACCCCCACAGTTACTATCAGACCTGAAAAGATAGTAGGTGCACATCTATGGGGGAGTGCTTTCATTTCATTTAAACCAAGTCTCAATAACTGCACAAATATGGACATTTCCCAGATACAGTAAATCCACAAGATTAAGGACTGTTGTCATCTTTATTGGCATTGTATCTTCATGTAGCTCTGGGAAATCCACATGATTAAGGATTATTTTCATCTTTATTGGCATTCCATCTTCATGTAGCTCTGGGAAATCCACAAGATTAAGGATTTTTATCATCTTTATTGGCATTGCATCTTCATGTAGCTCTGTTCATCCTGTTCAACAGACTGTTGCTCTTGTTTCTAAATCCACTTTTGCTGGAAGCTTTCTGCATGGCCTCCCTTTGAAAATGGGTACTATCCAGTATGGCTCACCCAAGTAATACAATGCAATTAAGTATCAAAATACTTAATAAATAAAAAAATCCACCTTCTCCATTTAGTTTTGAATTGTGAATGTTTTTTTCTATTCACAGGTCCATAGATATATACTAGGCTAACAACCACTGGAGCCTTTATAAGCCTAGACATGCAACCCAAATGTATCCCACAAGTTATTGTGCCTTAGACGTTATCTTAATGGGTGTATGTTAGTTAGGGCATGCCTTAATGGCTACGTCTGTCCATCACAGACATACATGTCATACCGGGGTGAATTTCCAATTTTCCATCCACTGGCCCAGGTTGCCCTTCACTAAGGTTAGGGAAGGGCTCTGCTTTACATCAATGGGAAGCCTCTTCCAGAGAATAAGGATTCTGTAAGATATATACCTGTACCTCCAACATGTCCCATTTAACTCATTCACTCCAATGAAGCTCAGAAAGTTTGCACTGCAACTTCCAATGGGCAGAGCCTAAGCCTTAGACAGAATCAAATTATGACCTCACATTTCAAACAAATGTTCATATCTCTGGAACCATAGGAGTTATGAAAGAAGTGTAAATGGCAAACATTTCAGCACAAACTATATTTATTATATACTGGTTGTATTCTTTAGGTTCTAGGTCTTAAAATTATTTTTTTTAAGTCACAGTAAATACAGTAACTATTACGTTTGTAATATTTTGTAAACAACTTGCAATATCTTAACAAACACTCATGTTACACTTATACTGTCAGGAACATTTTATTCATCTAGCTGAGAGCTTTCATATGAGGCTAAGGAGTTCTGTGTGTGTTACTTGGTTTATGAGATATTTAGAAAAATGTGAAAATTATATCTATATTAATTAATTGTATGCCAGGCAAAAGTCGCCTGTCAGCAGTCTGTAGGAAACATAGTATAGAGATAGGGCTTGTAGGCAATCTGAATATGACCCTGTCTTTAATCATCGTTTTCTTTCTGTGTGGATGTCCAAGTTGTTGCATGTGCCAGGTCAGATACATACCAAAGGGGGCATGTTAAAGAACCCTTTTTATAACTTTTGGAGAAATTGAAAATTGTGCTGTTTTCTGCCTGTGTACACCTCTTGACATAGTTTCATAGGTGGATACTAGGCTAACTGGCCTGATGGACCACTTTAAGCCTACTTAATAACCCAAGGTTGGAATCAAACCCTGAACCCTGTGTCTAAGAGGTGATTCTAAGTCAGTTAATCATACACTGATCCCAAGTTACCCCTGAAAAGAGGCATTTGTGTTTAGTGAGTTTACATATCTAAGAGTAAATGGAAGGGTTTGCAACAAAAGTCATACAAGAGGAAGCTAAGTAAATCTGTTTATAGTCATGTAAATGAAAAAGAAATTATAAAGTGTTCCCCTAGAGAAAATAGACTGGTATAATACCTCTCAGCTGTCCAGATTTTCACAAAATATCCAAAATTCTGGCTCATATTTTTGATCTCTTTCTCATAAAATGTGTGGTTTTCTGGCAAATCACAAGGATTGTCGGAGGACCAAGGTCATTAAATAATGACAAACTTTTGAGTTTCAGAGTTCAAATCCTTCAGAAAATGTATGTTAAACAAACCCTGTGACTCTAGCAACTTTCTAAGTTCATATGAGCAGTATTCAAAATATGTCCCTAGTTTTGAGACTTTGCTCCCCCATTTTGTCAGGCTTTTCCAGATTTCTTGCACTAAGAAGTTGAGCAGTGTGAGTCTGGTATATGACTAGAAAAGTAGCTCCACAGACATTTGGGGTTGAAAAAGAGTGTTGTGCTCTAAAATGACAGGATAGACATGCAGGTGTTTTTCTAGTATGTGACAGCAGGAGGAGGAAAAGATTATATAGGATCTGCAGTTATAATGCAGGCAATAAAATATGATCACTAGACGGAACATGCAATTTTGGAATAGTATTAGATTTTGTGTTCCAAGTTTTTGGCAGATATTTTTCACATCTTTTCAAATTAAACACTGCTATTTGCTGATGTGCAGTGTAGAATGAAGAAGGTTATGAATACTTGAACTGAGTCAGTTAGCAGATCAAGTGATAATGTATTCATGCCATGCCCTCTAATTAACTCAGATAAATGTTAATTATATCATTTGCATTATGCAGGCAATTTGCCCCAGCACACTGAGCTTCAAATAATTTTGACAGGCATTAGTAATGACTGTCAGACTAACACTGATAAGACACATTGTTTTCCATATATTTTGAAAAAGTGTCTCAAACATTTTATTATCTAAAGTTGTACATGGAATCCTGAGTAAACAGACTTAACAAAGCAGCAAAATTCAAACGTATCATGCAAATTACAGCATTCATAAAACAAATAACTTTGAAGTCTAAATTCATTAAACAATGTAGACCTTAAATTATTCTTTAGGACAAGGCAATTCCCTAAATATATTTCATAATGCAATTATTGATGACTTATCTTCAAATACAGTTACATTACAATGAGCATGTCCAGGGCAAAGTTGAGTGCATAATTTAAATACACAATAAAGTTGGTTTCAGATTTTTAACAGATCAGTCACTGGTTTCAATAATGCACATTTCAAATCATTATTAAATTACTTAGTTCAGGACTTACATATGCATTATAGTTCCCACACAGTAGTACAGGGTTTCTTTCTTTACATATTCCTTGCCTCATACTCTAATAACAGAGATAGGGTTATATGCTTGCAAACTATTGGTTCATGACAGGTGACATTATCATTGAATTGTGCCATAATGCCAACTGCATAGGTAATCTGGGGCTCTGATCTTTTAAATCTTAAACCTTCTGCATAAAGAGTTATCCGTACTTGGCTCTGCTAACAAATAAATAGGTGGTACAAAATACATTTTAAGTTTCAATAAATATTAATAAAGACTGATGACTTAAGGATATATGTTATCAAACTATTTAGGTACTGCAGACAATTTGTTATCAGATGCATTGTTTGCATGTATATGTATATATATATATATATATATATATATATATATATATATATATATATATATATATATATATATATATATATACACATTTGTGTAAGTAGTAACCAGAGAAGTTGGCACTTTTACAGATTTTCAGATTAACAATTAGAGGTTTTAAAACTCTGTGTAATAAAATAGAAAGGGGGCTCTGTGTTCATTTTATGAAATCAGTAAAGCACAGGATATTGAAAAACATATTTGTTCATTGAAGATGAAAAAAGTATATAACCTTTTGCCCTTCCAGTCATCAGTGTGGTTGAAATTAAGGAATCCATGTGCTGTGGGGCAAGGGCAATGTCCATGTGCTGTGGGGCAATGACCATGCCATTGTGCATATACAGTATACAGTCCATGGGAAAAAGATGGAGGTGACTCCAGAAACAGATGTAGGAGAATACAGTAATGAAAGTTTCAGTCATCTAAGGATATATTAAAGGATAGTAGGAAGAGGTGTAACTAGTAAATATTTGGAAGGAATTACAGAAATGATAATATAAAGCACAACTGTATGAGCACACTCAGCATAACATTAGATATTCAAATAACAGACAAGTACTGCAGGAATCAGTAAATGGTTGGGCTAACATCAGAGGTGGCTGTTACTCAACCAGTTGTTTGTAACAGTCAGATATCTTAAGGAGTAGGCAGCTATAACTGCTTGTGAGAAAATAGCTGTATGCAAAGTGCTGTGCTTTTTTTACATACATTTATGTAACCAAAAAATATTCAGAGAAGGCTAAATGACTGTGAAAAGCTTAAACATCATGGGGAAGCACACAGCAAATAATTAGCAAAGGTTATTGTAAGAAAGGGATATGCTATAAACATTAAACAAAAACTGTAAACAAAATTAATTTGGTAGAATGAAATGTGTGCAACAAACTGTGGCTAAAATAATATAATACAATCAAACAACAAATCCATATGAAATTATGTAATAGAACAGAATAGAATAACTATTCAAATAATCATCAGTACCTATAGGATGTACACATCTAGGGAGGTGATAAAGGGAGTATATCTTGTAACATTAATTCTACTATTCAAAACAACCACTGTTGTGGTGATCATGCAATTACAGTTGGAATATGTTTACCATAAGGAATTCCGTGCAAAGATCTATAAAGGTACACATGTTTTGATATAACCTCTGGGGATTGCTTTTTTTACCCTTATTTTTTATTTGTTAGCAAGGTAAGTCCACTGGATGCGACTGACCATCTTTGGAGACATCCTCTGAATCTATCTGGTTTAGTGGCCTCCTTAGACTCACCCAAAATGCGCAGGAAATCTGAGGGAAGCAAACCCTGCTGCAGAAGAAGCAGCACATTAACAGATCACAGAACCTTCAATACTGGATCTGTAATACATCTCCAAAAATAAAAACAAATCTTCAGTCAACTGTGATCCAGGCCTGGAGGCAGAGGATGATGGCAGTTCCTGTCTATCTTTCTGTGAAGTTTTCAGAATCTGCTCTAACTGCTTATGCTGAAGTTAGTTCTTTTCTTCTATTGCTGACCCGCTGATTGCTTTCTATATAACAGTTAAGACTTAGAAGACACTTTCTGGAGCATTTGGGTCTTCCAAACTGAAATGTTTGTATTACATTTTTTTGAAGTCTTGATCTTTTCTTCACTTGTTTTTAGCAGTTTTTCTATTGGAGGTTCAAACAAAAGGGTTTTATCGATAAGGTCACTTAGCATCCTAGTCCTAATATTTACTGGCAAAATATGGGTTTTTAACCATGCAAATGTATGCAACACTGCACCTTAATCAGTTACTCTGAAAGCATGCATAAAGTAATAATCACATTTCATAGCATGTGCCCTTATCTTGGTTTGCATTTTAAGCCACCTATATAATTTCCTGAATAACTAAACTGAATTGGGCCAGATGATCTGTTTGGTTAGTAACCTTACCTCTTTAATGCACAAACAGTATTCATTTCTTTCACAAACTTGCCCAGGGATCTCATCCCTTTATCATTAGGAAGAGTAATGTAAGCCTCTGTTTTCTTTTATACATTATGAGTATATAGGCCTATAACAGGAAGTGTAGGTCTACATTTGTATACAGAAACATATCCTGCTTCTTAACCTTGTGAAATCTAATCAGATGGTGGGGGGAGGTTCAAAGTCAGGTTCAAAAGAAAAGAAAGCTCCAAGGAAATGTCCTGAAAGAATCACATGTATTAGCGATTGTTAGAATTTCAGGATTCAATGTCTTCACCATTTTCAAATCATTAATACCGGACGAGGATGAGGGATAGCTAGGCCATTTACATTTTCTTTTAAAGACTTTGTACTATTACCAAAAGAAACCTTTCATGTGGTGAATTTTCATGACAAGATTTAGTATCATGGCCATTGTGGATCCAGTCTGATGTGAATGAGCTAAGATCTCATTATCTTCAAATTCATCCTCATCTGAAATGGATAAAGGGAGAGGAAGGAAGTGTTTGTCTTTATATTTGAAGGAACTTGGTAAAATATTATAAGGGCAGTGAATTTGTATCTCTTCTATTTTTATATTTTATACTGTAAATGTATTTTATGCATTCAGTCAATTCCAGGTCAGCAATAACACTGACCTGGAACTGATTGAGCTTGGATTTCCTGATTATTTATTTATTTTTTGGAAGGTGGCCTGGTCCGTTTTTTTTTTTCTTGCTCATCCCGCTCTGTTCACCCTCGTTGCACTGAGGCTGACTCTGCTCCCCTCCACACTAGCAAATAGATACTCCCTCTCATCTACTCACACCCCACATCACCATTGACTATAATGCCCACTCCCCACCCCTCCTGATCTGGGTCTATATTAGAATCTCGAAGTTATGGAACATCAAATACCATATGGTCAACACCATATGATCGAAGTTCCGTAACTTCGAGAAAAAAATGAAACAAGAAAATCTTACCCTGATAGCTCCTGCACCCCCCACATGGGGGGCAGCACCCCCCCGCTACTTAAATATACCAACTCAGAGACCGCACTACATTGAAGTAAATGGAAATCTCCCCTTATGGAGATTTCCGTTTAAACATCGATGTTCTGCGCTGTCGCTAATCTCATGTCGACAATATCAGATTCGATATTGTCAGACTTCGAGATTCTAATATAGACCCTCCTGAGCCTTATCTGCTTTTAGCTCATTCAGTCACTCACTTTATAAAACTCCTTCAATCAATCCTGATTTCTTCTACTAACCTTAAATAAATTATTACTCTTTAATTCTTTCTGACCTGAAACTAAATCATGGCTATACCGTTCAAAACTCTATTTCTCAACTTCCTATTTCTAATTCTTTTCTCAGCTCTAACAACTTACTATACTCCTCACCTGTTTACCACCTCATCTCCCACACTCTCTTATCACACTGCCCACCACACAAACAACTACTACACCCCTATTGCCCCCTCCCTCTTTAGCCATACCACTATATCATTTCACAAGTTCAAAGTATTGTACATACCGAATGCCCAACCTCTCATCAAAGCAAAACGTCAGTTTCTTTGCAAATATTTCTTCCCTCAAATACCTCAAAGCACAATACTGCTCTTATCTGGTGATATTCACCCCAACCCAGGCCCTTGCCAACAGCACTTTAACTATAATTATACAGTACCCTCCATTTCCAACTGCCTCACAAATAACTCATGATCCCAATTCTCCAAAAATCTATCTTTTTGTCAATGAATATATAAAGCATTGTCAATAAAATCACCCACTTTTATGCCTGGATTTTTCAGTATAACCCAGATATATACTACTTGCCTACCCGAGACATGGCTAAAACCTCATATTACAAACTGCAAAATTCTTCTCCCTGGTTATAATATTGTTTGACTGGATAGAAGAAAAAAAAAGGGTGGAGGAGTAACTATACTCTACTCTGACCATCTCTCTCTCCCTCCCTCAATAGCTATCCCTTATTTCTGCCCTGCTGAAATACTTATAGCAACCTGTCACCTAAGTGAACACAAAAAAACTTGTCATTGGAGCAATCTACATACCCCCAGGTAAAAACATTCTCATACTCGAGCAGTTTCTTTCTTGGATTTCTGTATCCATTCGCAATGAAACCATTGTCCTTGGGGATATGAATATTGATTGGAACCTTATTAACACTGGATCCTCTAGCTACTCTATAAACCTTTATGGCTTTACCCAGCTGATCACCTCACCAATGCACCAGCAAAAAAAATTCCCAGAACAACTCGGTCATCGACTGGATATTAGTATCCAACCCCCAGTGTTATCATAACCATTCCACCCTACCTAGATCCCTTAGTGACCACCTCCTTACCTCAGTAGTCAGACACTCTCTCCCAATCTTAACAAGAACCACCAATACAAAGAGTCTTGTAACATTAAAAACTACAGCCCTGTCACCTTAAATGAATTACTGTCCAATGTAAACTGGTCATTCCTACACACATTACCCCTTAATAAGGCTGTCCAAAGCTTCAACAATATATTGCTAGACACCCCTTAACACCCTGGCTCCCAGTAGAAAAATTAGGCTAAAATGTAATTATGCACTGTGACTAAACCAGGCAACTCGATCATCTATGAACAACAGAGACAGTGCCTGCAGATCATGGAAAAAAATTGCAACTCAACTTTCCAACTGAAGTTATATAAACAGCTTTGCAACCAGAAAAAAATCAGGTCATACTAGACAAAAAAATATATATCAAAAATCTCTGAGCAACCCATATTCCAACTCCAAGAAATTCTGGCACTCAGTAAACAAATTACTATCTCCAGGAAACTCCTCTTCACCAAACCCCTTCCCTAACAAATCTTCTAATGAAAACTGCAACCCTATTTAACAACTTTTTCATCAAAACAATAGAAAAGCTTACTAAACCAGAAACTCTTGATATTAAGACTCCACCTCCCACCTCACTCTTCTCTCATTCTCTCTAACACCCGTAGCAACTTCCTTCATCAGATCACTTCTTAACAAGCTCAAATCCTGTTCTCCATCAGCCGACAGACTCTCTCCATTATTTCTCAAGCATGTAGCTGAATCTTTAGCATATCCTGTATCTGTACTTATCAATAGATCCAGCCCAGAAAATACAGTACCAGATATCTGGAAAAAGTTCCTCATAATACCCCTCTACAAGGGAGGAAATTCTACAGAACCCTCAAATTACAGGCCTATTGCCATAGTATCACCCTTATCCAAGATACTAGAAAAATGTATGCATAGACAAATACTAAACCACCTCTTACAGGCAAACCTAATTACACCCTTACAGCACAGGTTCCGTCCCTCGCACAGTACTACCACTGCTCTCCTATCTTTCACACACAACATTGCCCAAGCCAGACTATCAGCTCTACTCTGCGACCTATCCAAAGCATTTGATACCATTTCCCATCCCATCCTCCTAAACAAACTTTCCAACCTACAGCTCTCTACCTCCACTACCTTCTGGTTTAACAGCTACCTCTCAAGCAGATATCAATCTGTCAGATGACAAACATCCTTCTCCCCTTTCCATCTTGTTAAGACTGGGGTTCCTCAGGGGTCTATCCTGGGCCTCCTACTTTTTAATATATTTACAAATAACCTCCATGTCTCCTGCCCCCCTCTCTAACTTAATACAGTTATGCAGATGATTCCACAATTACTAACACCTCTGACAATATACAAAATCTCCACACTGTCACTCAGCAATCTCTGCACCTAGTACAACAATGGCTAACTGAAAACAACCTGCTTTGCAACTCCAAAAAGACAAAGCTTCTTCTTTTCCTTCCAAAAAACCTCAATCCAGCTAAAGACAACTTCACCATCTCATCCTTAGATAATACAATTATCACTGCTGACTCAAACACCAAATTGCTTGGCGTTACAGTAGACGACCAATTAAAATTTGACCTACATGTCTTAAACTGTATCAAAAAGACCATTCAAAAACTAGGTCTTCTATACCACAACAACAAATATAAACCTAACAAATCTAGCCCTATACTGGCTCAAACATTTATTCTACCATCCATGCTGTATGCTGCTCCCATACTTACTAACCTCCAAAATAATCTCTTAACCAAACTAGAAACCACTTATAACAAGACAGCCAGATTCACAGCCAATAATAGCTACTAATCCCACATTGTATATCCCTGAATAGCTTAAGATGGCCTGAGCTCTCCCACATACTTCAAAATATCACAACTACAAATTGCACACAGCATCCTAAATAGCCCCAACTCCTGCCCTACCCTTACATCCATAATTATACCCTACACACCCAATTGTGACCTCAGAAGCATGCAACAAAACCTTCTGCAGGTGACCAAGCCAAACAAAAATATTGGGAAAATACTTTACAGTCATTCAATTGCATACTCATTGAACATATTTTCATTGTTCCTTCACTTCGCTACCAAATATTTTGGCTATATTGGCCTGAAATTGTCCATAAATAGACAAAAGTAAAAGAAAATGTCTTGGACATTCAGAATTGCCATTTAGCTGAAACACCTGATATCCTTAAAGGGTAATTTGCATATATCCCATGTCACCTCTGATACAAGAGTTTTAAGGTATCACACAGTGGAAAGTCCAGCTTTGATAGATTTTTCTTTTTGTGTTTTTAACCTCTACCAAAAGTGGGGAATTCAAAAAGCAACTAAAAATTCATTTCCAACATGCATAGATCTGTACTTGTCAGGAAACTGGGTGTATATTACATTATCAAATTTTTAAAAGTTCGAATTTCATATTGTCGAAGCCATATAATCGAACTTTTAAAAGTTTGAGAAGCTAAAAAAAATTAACAACAGAAAAAAACCTACCTGACTATTTTAAGCAGGGGGAACAAGCCCCCCTACACCCCCCCACCCCTGCTCTTTAAATATACCAACTCCAAGATCGCACTACAGTGCAAGAAAGGGAAATCTTCCCATTCTGCACTGTATGGAGATCTCCGCTGAAACGTTTGAACTTTTAAAAGTTCAATCATATGGTGTCGACCATATGACATTCGAACTTTTAACAGTTCGATAACGTAATATACACCCCAGGAAATTACATAATGAATTTTTCTTCATTTATCAATTAACATATCTGACTGGTATCTACCTAAACTGTCTACATATATTACTCTCTCTGCAGTTAGTACTTATGCTATTAAATGCATCTTTGATGTACTATGTCAGGATATTACTCTGGATTTTTTTTTTTTTAGGCATTGATACATTCCTTGTAAATAACTTAATGCTTCACACAATTTCTCAAACATATTGTTACTGCATTCTCAAAATACTGTGCTTTTGCCTTGTATATATTTGTATTGTGTATTTCTCTCTTCTTTTGTACTAAGTATCTTACAACTTGAATTATTAGATTTTTTTCTTATTTTATAAATACTTTCCTGGAGCTTTAATCCTCAGGTATCGGTAAAAAATTTAAAAAATAAATAAATAATAAATAAATAAATATAAGTATATTGAATGCTTCTGGGATTTCTTTATTAGACATGTATGATGGAAGATAAAGGATGCAGACATAGGTTTATTATGCTATGGTAATTACTTGAATTTCATTCAGGAAGAAAAAGAAGAATCATATATTGACAATATTGTGCTATGCTGTGCTTGGCACATTTGGAATGGGAAGTGTAAGCAACATCAGTGTCAGTGGTACAACACCTTTGTGGCAAAAGGTTGTAGGTTCTATTCCCATACCAAGCAGATAGATTGCTGACACTGGAATGTAACATGGGGGAGGTGCTGCACTCCTGAGGGTGTCATCCTTCTGATGTGACATTAAACTGTGGTACTATCTGATTGTGTTAATGGTAGCTCTGTTGGATGTAAAAGATCCTATGGCACCTATTAAAAAGTGTACGGAAAGTTCCATGATGCCCTGGCTAAATTTCACTTACTAGCAAAAATACCACCTCAAGTTTTCCATGAAAAGAATGTAAATCCTTAGATCCTCTGACAATTTACTGCTATAAATTACCCACTTACACAACTATCGTAGTGACTCCATCTATGCCAATAAAATAGCCAAAGTCTGGAACACTCTACCTCAGCAAATCCAAAAAAACACTAACATCTCTTCTTCCAAACAAAGCCTAAAATAATATTTCACCAGCAACTGGCTCTGCCCCTGTATTTCACCATGATAACACCTTCCTGTTTGTCTTCTCATCTCTGTACTCTCCTTCACCTCAAACCACTACAGCTTTCACCTTTAGCTAGTAAAGTTCTGATTAAGAATACTCAGATAAACTTGTGTGTACAACTAAATTTCTGATATTATGCTCCTAGAAATATCTGTTTTTGTATAGCATCCTTGATTATTGTACTACTGTTCTGTGATTATTAAGTACTGTACTGTACTGTTGTATTGTACTTTATTAACTACTGCATTCTTAGTAATTGTTTTTGCTTATATTTGCTGTAATTGTTAAATTGTCTGGAGCGTCTCTCTCTGGGTCTCTGCTGAAAACAGGCTACTGGCCTAGTCGGACACTACCCGGTTAACAAATGTAAATAAATAAATATATAAATAAATAGTGGCCTAGTGGGATTAACCCAGTCAACATAGAATAAATAAATAAAACTACAAGGAGAAGTACTTTTGATCATATGGAAATGTTATCCAACATTCATTTTTGGCTGTGGCAAAAATGAAAGAGTGGGTGACATGTTAATAATTTATTTCTGCATCCTGTTTACGCATTACTCATATATGACTTCACAGCAAATATGTATACATGTAAATACTTGTGTATTTACCAGAATATATTTATTAACATTTTATTTTTATTTTTATTTAGTAAAGTTTTTGAAAACTACCATGCAATCTTTTATATCCACTTTTACTACAACTAACTCTGGCAGATGGGTCCTTTGTTTAACATCTCAACCGTAGGAAAGCAGCTCAGGAGGCCCACATCCTGCATTGCACTATCAGTACTGAATAATTAATGCGAGAGGCTTGCTTCAATGGATATCTTCAATTATCTTGTTCATACAGTAGTGTTCCTGCTTTGTCAGTTTTCCATCCCTGAGCCACATGAACTTTAGGAATGTCTTGACTGTGATTAATTGTTATTGGAATCAGTGACAGTTTATATCATTGTGCATTTTCTGTTGAACTACTATAACTGTTTTAACTGGTTCACGTTCTCATGCTTAATGTGATTTAAGTTCAAGAAACTATTTACAGTTAAAATATAGCATTTTTCTCTACATCTTTTGAATATGGCACTCTCAAATGTTAATGGACTGCCTTTGATGTTATTGCTGTTCTATTTTTTTTGATTAGCAACTGACTTAACCCAGGACATTGTTGACACAGAACAACTCAATACACAACAAATAGGGTACATTTCTGACTTGTTATAATAAAACCATATGGTTTTGTAACACAAGCCTGCTTTAATAAAAAGTCTGGCCATCTGGTTGCTGCCATACCATCAGGTATTTCTGTTAGATAGTGCCCAAGGCTGAGTAATATCAGCAGACCTGTTGTTATCTAGTTTACACTGTGTTTTAAAATGGTCCAGACTCCTAGATGGATTATCAACTATGCTGAATATTTTCAAATTGACCACTAGTTATCTTGAGAACTTTGATTATACATGTTAATTGATTGACTTGTCAGGCTTATGTATGGGGTGTCTAAAGTGATGTGTTTTAGGTAACTTTAGCATATTAGTCCATAATGAAGTAACTGAATTTGTATTTTACCATCTCCAAATTATGGTGGGCTTCAGATTTGCTCATGTAATTTCTTCTGAAAATGTATATTAAAGGACATCTATTGCATGAACTTACAGTGCCATTGTATTTGTTATTCAATAAGTCATTTAAATATGGGAAGATTCCTCAGGATTGGAGACATGCACTTGTTAAACCCATATTAAAGGGAGAAGAGATCCCTATACCCCTAAACGTGAACTAATACCTTTTCATTCCTTATACCTCCTTACTCTCCCTTCTTCACTTACTTCCTTACTTCTATCAAATTCTCTTCCCTGACTTTCTCTCTAAATATGCCATAAGCCTGTATTTCCCCTCACTTCATATTGCAATTCTTGTTTGTATTAGACTAACTTACCTTTACTTTCTCTGCAAACTGTCTAAAATTTCTCTAAATATTAAATGATTGCTATATAACTTGTATCCATTCTTAGCTAGTCTTTCTATATTATGTCTAATTTGTTATAATTATTTAAACTGCAGATGTTTTTGTTTTGTTTTTGAAGATTGTTAAATTATTGTTTTTAAAAATGGTTTGTAATAACTTGGAGCTTTTCTCCTCAGGCCTTCACTGAAATGGGCTTCTACCCAGTTAGACTTCCCCAGTAATCAAATGTCAATAAGAAATAAATAAAGAGAAGAGGACAAACCCAAAGTCATATAAGTTTACTTTCTTATTGTTGAAAAACAATGGAAAATGTTATTGTAGATAAATTATTGTCAGAATTGGAAAGATTGGAACTTGAAACCATGTATCAGCATGCATATGTTGAAAACAGATCTATAACCACCTGTAATATGATGTTCTATAATAACAACAGCTAAAAATTTAAAAAAAAATGTGCTTTGATGTAATGTGTATAGGCTTAACTTCAACTTTAAATAGGATCATACTCAAAACTCTGATCATTAAATTAGAATAACTAGGGATTGATGCAATCCTGAGAAGACTGATAACTGCATGGCTTACAAATAGGACATGGGAAGTATTATACACCAACTGAAGGTTGAAATTCAAGGTTACAGTCAGGGTTTCCCACAGGGCTCTATCCTAGGCCTATATGTGTTTAGGTTGTATCTTGTATATCTAGCTCTTTAATCTGAGATGTTCTACAGACTGTATGCAGATGACTTGAAAATGGGTAAACTGATTGCATCTGTTACATATAGGGCATGTCTGCAAAAGAACTTGACTAAATTAACCATTTGGCACTTCTTAACACTCTGTTAAATACATTGAAAACTAGCATATGAGATTTGGAAGACATAGACTGAAGGGTGAATAATACATCACACTGTGATTGAAAATGTAGATTAATTTAAGGACATGGGCATATAGGTAGATCTGCTTTGAGTTTTTCTGGTCATATCAACTGATTAGCTAATGATAGTTATAAAACTATAGGCTGTATGAAAAGATTAAGTAAGTCTAGGATATCAGAAATTATATAATTGTTGTTTATAAGATATATTAGACTCATCCTAGAGTATGGAATAATAATATAGAAAACATGCAAGAAAACAAGCATGAGTAAACTGGAAAGAGTACAATAGATTTAAACCAAGGGAATCTACAGATGTGAAATTTCATGTTATAAAAGATGAATTTGTACAGTATCTAATATTGGCATTTAAACGAATATATTATTCAGGTGTACAGGGCATTTAGATATAACTACTTCTGAGAGTGTTTGTGGTTATGAAAGAGTGGGTCTATATTAGCTGAACGAAACACAAGAAGAGTGAATGCACTTTGGGTGACACAAATGAAGCAAACACAGCAAATGCCGAAGTGCTTTTCCGCCGAAATTAAAAATATCGAAATGTTTTGTTTGGCCAAGCTCACAAACGTAAATGTGCAATAGTTACTGACCTTAGGGTTAGAGTACGGGTTAAGGTAAGTGCATATATAGTAATACATTCAACCTACACCTTAGGGTTAGAAGTAGGGTTAATAGATACGTAAATCACACTTTTCCCGTACTTGGGTGTTGTATATTGCACGTTAATTGAAATATATTTTGCAGTTTTAACAGTATTTTGCACATTTAACAGCACCTATCCTTTATTAGTGCACAATGTATGATGTTTGCACTATGTGTTCTGTAAGTTTCTTAACTGAATAAGTCCAGTCTTGTCTATAGCTTTTGCTGCTTGACAGATGTATGTCACAGATAGCATTTGTCCAAGTATGACAGTTCGTTTTCATTTTTTTTGCTCATTTAGCGGTTCGGCTTTAACGTACTTCGAGATGTATGTGTTGCCCAAAGCACATTCGCTCTTCTTGTGTTTTGTTCAGCTAATATAGACCCGAAAGAGTAGTAGAAAATCGCTGGACAAAACCATATGGGGCTAGGCCAGGTCCAGGGAGAGGATGCCCATCCACCCCCACTTTGTAGAAAGAACTAGTAGTACACAAAAATCACAAAAACTGGTAGGCCAAAAAATGAGCCATAAAAATGATAGAGTGGACTATTGAGGATAGGAGAGAAATTATGTATTGCTACTATTATGCAAGAAGTCCAGAATTTCCAGATGGAAGGTATACAAAAAGATTAAGAGAGAAATTAGAGGAAAGAAAAATACTTGCACAAGAAAAACTGTCAGAAGTTTCAAATAAAAAATTGTGTTTATTAACACAACAGATTTATGAAAACATTATATAGACCAATAAACCTTGGGCCATTTAGAAAACGAAACGACTGAGGACATGTAAAATTATAATGAACAAAATTTAGAGATTTTTGAAAAGTATAATAAAGAACTATGAACATGGGAAAGAAAGAGGGATCTGCTATGGTGCAATATCAATGCAAACGAGAAAGCCAAATTAATCAATACAAAAAAAGCAGCCCCAAAGATATTGAAAGAGAAATATAGGTATGGGCATCCAGATATGGAAAATTTCATGATACAAAAATTAAATCACAGACAGGGACTGTAGAACAGAAGATTAGTAAAGAAGTAGTTAAAAAATAGAAGTTGAAGTTATGGAATACCTGTGAATTGAAGGATTTAGTGTAGAAATTCTAACACAGGTTATATCACAGTAGGATGGAACAACGAGTTCTCCAAGTAAAGAGAAGCAGGAGAAGCAGGAGACATCTGAAAAGAAATATGGACATGGGAAAGAAAAAGAGATTTAATACGGTGCAATATTTATGCAAAGGAGAAAGCAAAACTAATCAATACAAATCTTACAGTACAATAATTATGAAAACAAAGAGGAAAAGTAGAAAAGAGGATTCGTAATGTAGAAATTAAAGTAATAGAAACTGAGGTTATGGATTACCTGCAAAGTGAAGGATTTAGTCTAGAAAGTCTAACTCTGATAACATCACAGTAGGAAAGAGCAATGGATCCCCAAATTAAGGAGGAACCAGTATAGTGAGAAACATCTGATGATTTGCCATATGAAGATGCTTTGGAGTCTTCCTTAAGAAACCAGTACAAAAGTTCGGGTAGAGTTACACAGCAAGGGAAGGAACATGAAATTGTGGCAACTCTGACACTGTCAATATTGTGCAGTGATTGGCCTTTGAGTTCCAATATGAAAGCACAAACAGCTCAGGATGAAACTGAAGAGAATGTGGCACATGAAGATACTTTGGAACTTTCTATAGAATGTCCGCATGAAATGGAGAACAAAGAACGCACCCTCATTTTAGAAGAAAATGATGTAAGAGAAGAGTTGCTTGATTTAATAGAGATGGACAGACATATTGAGAGTAATGAAAGAAATAGACTACAGAAAGTCAATAAAACTCAGAGTTAGAAGCTTGATAAAACAAATGAATACAGTAATTAGGATTGTTCATAGAGATCCATGCAATATAACAGAAGTAAATAGGCTATATTACTGTGCAGCTAAATTAATAACAAATAAAGTATTACCGCAAAAACACAGGGCAGTAAAGTAAAGGAAGGGGAGAAATCAAATGCCATCATGGAATTATTGAATAGAGAAAACTATACAGCAATTAAGACAAGAAGCGTCACGGTTAGAAGAGTATAGAAAAGGGAAGAGATCTACAAAAATACCCAGAACAGTAGAACATGATAAAAGAAGACAATGTGCAGTATCAGAACAGATCAGGATCTATCATGCACCATCTCAAATAATAAACTAAAAATATCAGTGCAGGCAGAAAAACTTAAAAGATATGCAGATAAATATAAAGGAAAAGTACAAAATAAGCAATTTATTGATGTTCCAAAAAGGTCTTATAGAGAATTGGGAAACAAGGCAAAAGGAACTGAAACATCACCAAAAAAAGAATAAATAAATACATGTTGGAGAAATGTTTATGAGAGTATCTCCCAGTGGTCTGATGCTATTGCTGAACCAAGTGACAGCAGCTTCAAATTGTTCTTATTACCATCTTAGAAATTCTTCCTGATTTACAGACTTGATGCTTTCAAGGCATTTCACAGTGGTTAAACCTGCACAGGTCTCACCCAGTCTGAAATACAGTAATGCTGCTGCCAACTCCTGAGTGTCTCAAATGTGTCCAGAATTCTGCACCCACTAGTCTGACCAGAATATCTGAAAAAGATTACATCGCTCATGTTTTATGGGAGCTACACCGATTACTAATGGTTGTAAATAGTCATTCTATTTACCTGATACAGTTACCAAGCATCTTCAATATGGAACTCAATACCTAAGTAGCTATGAGCATAAAACACAAAAAAATGATTTAGGAAGTTGCTAAATACCTATTCATACCACAGCATCTTACTTCCCCCTAAGGAATACCAGGGTGGGTACTGGTATATACAGTATCATCCACATCTTACAAAATGTTTTGTCAAATATAAAACATATTTCAGCTGCATAGCCTATATGAATAAGAAGGTGAAATGTTGTAGATTATGTGCACATTTATGAAAATGATAGAAACCTTTGTTTACTAATGTTTGGCAACCATGTTAACTAACATCTGTATATGACCATTTAATAACTGACACCACATTTTTATGTAATTGATACTTTAACATGTGTTTTAAATGGGGTAAGCCCCACTCCCCCATGTAAAGAGCATTGCCACCTATAAAGGGCATTGCCACTGACATCTCATGCTCATATCAGTTACACCTGCGGAGGTACATAACATTAAGAGTAATGAAACTCCATCCTGGATTGTGCAGTGCAGCTACCTTGTTGTAAGTTGATTTCTTGCTCTGTCTAAATACGTGTGTGTGTGTGTGTGTGTGTGTGTGTGTGTGTGTGTGTGTGTGTGTGTGTGTGTGTGTGTGTGTGTGTGTGTGTGTGTGTGTGTGTGTGTGTGTGTGTGTGTGCGTGTGTGTGTCTGTCCATTTAAATAAAAACTTTAAAAACTTCGACCTTCACATGGTCGAGACCATAATATTGAAGTTTTGGAAGTTTGAAACTTTAATAAAAAAATAAAAACAACATTTTTTTTTACATTTATGCAGGGGGGCAAACCCACCTGCACTCTCCCACACCCCATGATAATTAAATATACCAACTCTGAGATCCCACCACAGTGAAGAGAATAGTAAATTTCCCATTCTGACTGTACGGCAATCTCCATCTTATGGTATCAACCATATGAAGTTCAAAGTTTTAAAAATAATTCTGAATGTAGGTTATGCCAGTCAGCTGACCTAGATGTGATGGCATTGAGTGCCAGAGCTGAAAGGAATAGAATCTCCACAGCAGCTGTTTTGTTTACTTTTTAAAGTCTGATATGAGAGAGTCAAATTCTCATAACAGCTTTTAAAAAATTCTGCTATAAAAAGTAGTTTCTGAGTCAAAGGTCAATTGTTGTAGTAGTCGGTTGTTATTTTGCAGATCAGAAGTTATCATTCAGTTTTCCAGTGCTGTTTAGAAATAATAATAGGAGTTGTTATTCCAGTCACTGAGGACCAGACAACAACTTGAAGAGTGGACATACAGCATATTCTTATTTTGCCTTACAGAAGTCACGAATATCATCTTGTCTTGCTGAGTTAATTAGATTAGACAGGGACAGGTAATCTTTAAACAGTTAGGAAACTACAGTTAGATAGAATTTTTCTACAATCAGAGTAAATCCTATCCTATAGTGTTATTTTCATTATTCCTATGTGTGAAACTCTGTGGTTTATTGGAATCAGTTATTCAGAGTGTAGGTGCTTTAAATAATTTTATTTATTTAATATTTTACTACATTTTATTGTGGCTAGTTATTTAGAAAGTAGTTTTAGTAACCTGAGAGCGTTTGTGTTTATTGTGATAAGGGTCACTCCAAAAAGCCTTATTGCTTGGATTACATGCTACCATTTATATCAATATTTATTTTACCCAATATAATTGAACTCCCCTTTTGAAGGGCACTGTGGTATTTGACTGGTGGCAGCAATTACCATGTAATTAGGGAAAAAGGATATGGCAGATACATTTGTATCAGTCTTTCCCAAGAGTGTTTGTACTTGTGAATATCAAATATTTAAGAGTGAGTGTGTTAAGTACCTATAACTGGGACACAGTGCTGTGCAGTGGTTAGTGTGAAGACTCATTTGGGGACCTGGAGTGAAGCATATAGTCCAGTCCCGTGTTTTGAACTTGTTCCCAGTGTACTCTTAAGGGAAATTGTGCATTTCTATCCTTGCTTTCAGTGACACTTCCTTACCAGAGACAGTGGTGAGGATTGAGGGTCCTTAGTTACTACCCCAGGTTTAAATGGGGTCATCATACAGTCCTCCATTCTCTTGGTACAAAGCCTTTTTCTTGAGAAACCATTCAAAAGTGACCTAAGTGATACTGATAAGTCATGTTTCAAGCTATTCAGGAGGTGTCCTGGGATACTATCAGGGCCCATTTAGGCTGTGTTTTAGCCTTAGTGAGTGCTGCCATGACCTGAACTCTACAAATTATCTGATGGAGGGGATTATGCTAGTAGGTATTTCATGGGTGGAGGTAGGGAGAGTGGGAGTGCCATTTGAGATGAATTTGTCCACCAGCAGATTCACTATATCACTCTGCTCAGACTAGTCATTAGTATTTACAACTTTGCTTAAACATGAACTCACCAGACTCAATGTATATTCCATTAATTATTCTCTGTTAGAAATTGCAATAACCAATAAACCTACTAAAATCTACTCTGTTCAGGTCCTTGCTTTTTACTTAAATGGGCACTGTCCAGTTACTTTAATTAATATTGAAAAGGACTTTATCCAATAGAATTCTCCTTTAGAAATATGTCAGCTAAAAGCAGTGGGGTTCCCAACACTGTACTACTCTCCACTTACTGTCCCCCTTTCTTTTAATCATTGTTAATTAACTTACTCAGCTCTACCTCCATTTTCATTGACAATTTGTTAAACCTGAAAAACAACTATTTCAAAAAAATGTTCAGACTATAAAAAAGAAAAAAAAAACATAAGCAAACTGGGATGTCCTCATATCAACTCCAGCTAAAGTATAAGAACCAAACTTGGACATTATGGAAATGTTTGACTTTTGGAAACACAGGGTTGTCATACCCAACTGATTTCCATAAACATTAGGGTATCTACAAAATATCCCAATTAACAAACTAAAACAATTAGTACAAAGGTCACTCAAGAAAACCGACCGGTTAAAAATACAAAAAAAGAAAACTCTAGCAAAGCTAGACTTTCCACTGTACGACAACCCTATTTCCCAAAGTCAAACATTCCTCTTATGCTGTTCTGATGATGCCATAAGAAGGCAGAAACATGCATCTCCACAGCTAGAGGGGTTTGGCTTTATTGGCCTGAAATTGTCCATAAATAGACTTAAAGGTAAAAGTAAAAGAAAAAGTCATGAACATTCAGAATTGCTTTTTAGCTGAAACACCTGATATCCTTAAGGGGTAATTTGCATATATCCCATGTTGCCTCTGATACAAGACGTTTAAGGTATCACACAGTGGGAAGTCTAGCGTTGCTAGATTTTTTCTTTTTTGTGTTTTTTAACCCTTCTGACTTTAAGTAAACAGCTTAACCAGGTTGTAGGACAGGTAGAGGTCATGCAGAATGATGCTGCCTGTAAAAGTTTTGTATGAAGCTTTAGTTTTTTAGTCATTACAGTTGACAGTATGGTATGGAATAACTGTAGGCTCAAGTTTTGACTTCAACAGCAGCATGTTAGTTCATATTTGTCTCCCATGCATTAGTTGTGAAGGCTTTACTCCGGTGGCGTTATATGTAATAGCTAGATAAGCCATTAAAGCTTTATGTGGATCAGTTTGTCTCAATATGTTTTAAACTGTTTAAACTGCTCTCTTAGCTTCACTATTTAAATAAGGATAGTGAGGACTTCACATAGTATAAAAGAAACAGGAATTGGCCACAGACTTTTGGAATTTACTCAACAAATTGTATACCATTGTATGTAGCCACTTTTATGGGAAGACATTTAACAGTCTTGAATCTGGGTATTATTAATTGGCTACTTGTAGTTAATACATTAATTATTTCTGTGCCATAACAACAGCAGTCAACAACAACAAGATAGTTCTTGCCTTTAACCTCACAGATATCTGTAGCCATCCTTGCTTTCTTTTGCCACTAACTCTGCAATAATGGCATTGGCAATAATGGTTCACATCTCAGCGATAGTTTATGCATATCGCAGAACTGACATTTTGACACTAAGCTGACAACCTCTTGGTTAATATTTGTCCACCAGAATGACTATTTTTGGCCCCTTCTCTGCATTGGATAAGACCATGACGACCCTTATGTAATTGACAAAGCTCTTCTGCTCATTGATTTTGCCATGCTACAAATCTGTTTTGATAGAGCAGTAAGCTTTCATGCTCTGATGGCTGAACTCTGACTGTGAAATACCTCATGTTTAATTGTTTGGCCATCCATTCTGCACATATTGCTAAACAGTTTGCAATTCCCGATTATTCTGGGTAGCTTGTGTAAAGTTTTTCCTAATCTTTTGGTGGTCAAAGGTCTTGACATTATGATGTTTTACATGCAGGCTACAAAGTCACATTCAGCTTTGGGTACTGTTTAGTCACAAATATGATTTTTGGACAGTCTCTGCCCTAATAGTTACCGAATCTAGAAAATATGCTTTCTGCACATTAGTTTTTGTCTCATCACAATTTTCTGAATCATCTCTTTAACTTGTTTTGTTTTATAAACAATGACAAAAATTGCCCAGTCTCTTACATGTCTTACACCTTCTGCAATGTGCAGCATGCTGCTCTGATTCGTTATGGTAACAGTCACAGCATGCTGCTCTGATTCATTATGGTAACAGTCGCAGCATGCTGCTCTGATTCATTATGGTAACAGTCACAGCTTGCTGCTCTGATTCGTTATGGTAACAGTCACAGCATGATGTTCTGATTCATTATGGTAACAGTCACAGCATGCTGCTCTGATTCGTTATGGTAACAGTCACAGCATGCTAATCTGATTCATTATGGTAACAGTCACAGCATGCTGCTCTGATTCGTTATGGTAACAGTCACAGCATGCTGCTCTGATTCATTATGGTAACAGTCACAGCATGCTGCTCTGATTCATTATGGTAACAGTCGCAGCATGCTGCTCTGATTCGTTATGGTAACAGTCACAGCATGCTGCTCTGATTCATTATGGTAAAAGTCGCAGCATGCTGCTCTGATTCATTACGGTAACACTCGCAGCATGCTGCTCTGATTCATTATGGTAACAGTTGCAGCATGATGTTCTGATTCATTATGGTAACAGTCACAGCATGCTGCTCTGATTCATTATGGTAACAGTCACAGCATGCTGCTCTGATTCATTATGGTAACAGTCACAGCATGCTGCTCTGATTCATTATGGTAACAGTCACAAAATGCTGCTCTGATTCATTATGGTAACAGTCGCAGCATGCTGCTCTGATTCATTATGGTAACACTCGCAGCATGCTGCTCTGATTCATTATGGTAACAGTTACAGCATGATGTTCTGATTCATTATGGCAACAGTCACAGCATGTTGCTCTGATTCATTATGGTAACAGTCACAGCATGCTGCTCTGATTCATTATGGTAACAGTCGCAGCATGATGTTCTGATTCATTATGGTAACAGTCACAGCATGCTGCTCTGATTCATTATGGTAACAGTCACAGCATGCTGCTCTGATTCATTACGGTAACAGTCACAGCATGCTGCTCTGATTCATTATGGTAACAGTCGCAGCATGATGTTCTGATTCATTATGGTAACAGTCACAGCATGCTGCTCTGATTCATTATGGTAACAGTCACAGCATGCTGCTCTGATTCATTACGGTAACACTCGCAGCATGCTGCTCTGATTCATTATTTTAACAGTCACAGCATGCTGCTCTGGTTCATTATGGTAACAGTCACAGCATGCTGCTCTGATTCGTTATGGTAACAGTCACAGCATGCTGCATGATTCATTACAGTAACACTCGCAGCATGCTGCTCTGATTCATTACGGTAACACTCACAGCATGCTGCTCTGAATCATTATGGTAACAGTCACAGCATGCTGCTCTGATTTATTACGGTAACAGTCACAGCATGCTGCTCTGATTCATTACGGTAACAGTCGCAGCATGCTGCTCTGATTCATTAAGGTAACAGTCACAGCATGCTGCTCTGATTCATTATGGCAACAGTTACAGCATGCTGCTCTGATTCATTACGGTAACACTCACAGCATGCTGCTCTGATTCATTATGGTAACAGTCACAGCATGCTGCTCTGATTCATTAAGGTAACAGTCACAGCATGCTGCTCTGATTCATTAAGGTAACAGTCACAGCATGCTGCTCTGATTCATTATGGTAACAGTCACAGCATGCTGCTCTGATTCATTACGGTAACAGTCGCAGCATGATGTTCTGATTCGTTATGGTAACAGTCACAGCATGCTGCTCTGATTCATTATGGTAACAGTCACAGCATGCTGCTCTGATTCATTACAGTAACAGTCACAGCATGCTGCTCTGATTCGTTATGGTAACAGTCACAGCATGCTAATCTGATTCGTTATGGTAACAGTCACAGCATGCTGCTCTGATTCATTATGGTAACAGTCGCAGCATGCTGCTCTGATTCGTTATGGTAACAGTCACAGCATGCTAATCTGATTCGTTATGGTAACAGTCACAGCATGCTGCTCTGATTCATTATGATAGCAGTCGCAGCATGATGTTCTGATTCATTATGGTAACAGTCACAGCATGATGTTCTGATTCATTATGGTAACAGTCGCAGCATGATGTTCTGATTCATTATCGTAACAGTCACAGCATGATGTTCTGATTCGTTATGGTAACAGTCACAACATGCTGCTCTGATTTGTTATGGTAACAAGTCGCAGCATGCTGCTCTGATTCATTACGGTAACAGTCGCACCTCACGCGTTTGCCAGACTTGCAATCACTCTACTTCTTGAACTTCTTGAACTTTCACTTAATCTGATTAGCATTATGCATTTGATGAAACTTGCCATTATTGTTCTGTTTCATGCATATCATTTAAGTTTAAATGAGCGTTCTCCCTTTTTTACTACTTCAGTTTCTGTGACTATTTATACTACTTTTTTGAGACTCAGCCACCCCAATCACAATTCTGTCTCTTAAGTGCTTATATTTATTGCCATTATTAAAGTTAGAATTTTCTGCCAGTTCAAATAGTCATCTTACAAACGTCTCTACACATTCACTTTTTGCTTGTATATACCTGCATGCTCTAACATATATTATATTATTTGGCTCAAAATGTTCATCGAGTTTGTCAATTACTGATTCATTTTAAAACTCTGGTCTTCAGTAAATGCAAAACATCTGCATATGGCCTCATTATCTCCACCCATATATTTCCTATAATTTCTTATCTGATCTCTTTGTCACATGAAATAGTGTAAGCCTCTGTCTCCAGGCAGGCCATCAAATAGTTTTCAGAAGAGAAATAGCTCAAGTGGCAGAACAAGATGGATGTTTTCACAATACATTTAAATGCAGTACAATAAGGACTTATAAGATAAGACACTTTTGGATGACTCATCATGGTAAGACATAGGGCCGGATTCACAAAACCACCGTGTAAGACTTAATATGTCTTACTCAGAGGCTGCAGTTGAACGGTATGACATCAGCGTGCCATGAATATTCATGAGGGCACGCTGACTCATCCGTAACTCTTACACGGACTGAGTAGGAAAGCAGGGGGCGTGTCCGACTGCCGAGCAGTCTAAAAGTCCACGCCCCTGCAAGTTTTTAAAAAGCATAATGTCAACAGACAAGAGCGAGTTCGCTCAAATGTACTTGCACCCAACACCATACTCCCTGACACTGTAAACTCCCAGCAGAGTTATAAAACGTAAAATATTATTTTTTTTTAAATCCACGATATAGCTGCCCATATTTGCATTTGTTTGCGCAGGTGTGCCAATTGCTTAAACACAGTTAGCAATTGTGACATTGAAGAGCATATAAGAACTACTTATGCAAATTAATCCAAGTAGCAATAGCATAATGGTAGAGCGTTTGCACAAAGAGAAGGCATTTACGGTTCGAGTCCCACCCCTCCCCTTCTTATTTATGTGTTAAAGCAGTATTTAAAATAATACCAGACAAATATGATTAAAATTTTATTAAAAGCAATGACATGGCCAATGTATCAGTGAACAAAATATATATTTTTAAAGGACCCAGATATATAATAGCCTGGTGTTAAGCAACGTTTTACACAGCTAAACACAGGTGCCCATAATTTAATAGTGCTGTACCCATCTAAACAGAGGTGCCCATAGTTTAATAGTGCTTTACCCAGCTAAACAGAGTTGCCCATAGTTTAATAGCACTTAACCCAGCGCAATAGAGTTGCCCAACGTTTAAAAGTGCTTTACCCAGCGCAATGTGTTTGCGCGGACGTGTGCGCCGTGTCAACCAGGGCACCTTAGGTCACCGTGGAGCAACATAGAGCTAAGTTTCTTAAACGCAGCCACACCCCCTAGCCTGTCTAGACAGTATTAAAATAAAAGAATGACAAGGTTTGAACCCAAGACCCTTAGCATCATAATCAAAGTACAGAACCACTAAGCCATGACAACATAGGGGAAACAGCCACTCTTAACATTCATAAACCTAGGAATGGTAGTTTAACCATTACTAAGCAGGTCTGCAGTCAGCCTAGAATTTTACAAAATGGCCAATCACAAAAAAGTGCAGGAAATGCGGCATATATAAGCCCCACAGGCGGGAATACATGCCATAACTGATTGTAGCTCACATCTGCGGTCAGAATGTCTGGTGTTGGAGAGGGAGCGCACTTCTGAGCGCAGAGATGGGGCATCGAGGAGTCCAAATACATGGTTTGTCTCCTAGTCCACCGTCACGAGGCAAGACTCCTGCAGGGCCAGTTCCAAGGGATGGAGTACAAGGCAGAGGCTTGGAACCGGTTAGCTCGTGACCTCACCAATGCCACAGGCGTTTCTCGGGCTGGTGAGCAGGTCCATCACCACCATGCGGACCTGAAGAGATGAAAGGAGGACCGCCTGAACCAGTGGATACAGGAGGCCCGTGGGATGCGGGATGCCCCAGTACTGAGTATGTTGCCATGGAATGCAGTATGTAAGAATTTCAAATGGAGTATGTATAATGGATAGGAATGTCTCAATATCCCTTCATTTACTTTACAGCTGCAGGTGACCGTGTTACGAATTAGCAAGCCTATGCTGATAGGCTGCTAAGGCTGCACCGCCAGGCAGGTTAGTGATTATTCTGCATGTATTGTTATATAAAATATGGGAGAGAGCATGAAAGAAAGTGTTGTAGTCCAATAATACAGCCATAAAATGTACTGAATAAGTCCTCTGCATGTACTGTCAGATAAAAACATTTGAGAGGCAGAAAAAGAGTGTAGTAACACATTAAGAAAGGTAACGAATGTCTGGAATAATATCTCTGCAGGCACTGTCATATAAAAGAATATGTGAATGAGCCTGAAAAAAGAGTGTGCTAACCTATTAATAAAGGTATAATATGTTGTGAACATGTCTGCCATATATACTGTTAAAACAAATAAAGTAGTGAGCCTGTGGAAAAATGTGTAATGTCATTAATAAAGGTCTAAAACCCAGAGTGTGTCTGTTTCACTTAGTATGAAATGATGTTGTACCCTTGCATTATACAAATAGTAATGTGTTAGAAAGTGCTGGCAACCCAGAGTTCTGCAGTCCCATCTAAAGTGGGTGATGGAAGTGCTAGTAGCTGTGAAGTAAATATACAGTCCTCAACAGTCAGTTACTGGCTGGCATGCATAAGTAAATCTGGCACATGAGTAGCATGCTAATATGTTCCCCAGAGATATAAGTGTGCTTCAATAAATGCAAGGTTCTGTACAATTTAAAGTGAAAATGTCATGTGAAAACATCCAGATATGTAGATAAAGAAATATAAATGCAGCCATGAAATATGTAGCAGTAACATCTGCATCCTGGACAGTTAGTATGCGAGATATAGGTCAAGTTTAGATTGAACTAGTCAAACCCACTACGCAACCTAATGCATGGTGGCAAGTGTAATAATACATGTAAGGAATATACACCTGCAGTCACTAGGAATGTAGTGTAGAGTAAAACTGTTTATAAGATGTTAACGGAGGTTTTTTCTACACCCTACTGTTTGTGCATAAACCATGCAATTCCACACCTCAATGGGTATGTGTAATTTTAAATATTTGTTGGTATATATGTCCAATTGTTCTATAAATATCTGCACTCATGTTGATGCATGTGCCCTGTTCAAACACCAAGTTCATGGTGGCCTGTTGCTACCAATCATCCCTGCATGCGTTTGGAATAACCACTGTTGTTCAATATATGCATGTGTTATGTTTGCAGTAATACTGTTGGAACTGTGGTGTGTTGGGTTAATGGGAATATTACTGCATGCTGTTACAACTAATCTGGAATGCTGTTGTTTATGTTGCAATGAAACACACCTAATCACAGAACATATGGGAAGGCCGGTCCCAGCGGACCCACCTGTCCCTCCTCAGTTGGCAAGTGCACCTGGCACCAGTGGCTCTGGTGCCCAGCCTGGACTCCCCTCCTCCATTGGTACTGTGCCACCTTCGGGTGGAAGAGCTGCAGGGGATGGGGCTCGTCCCCCCCCCCGTGCAAGCATGGGTGGAGAAGGGCCACCCGTCACCCTTCGAAGGGTCCAGGATTTGGTGCGTAGGGAGATCCAGTGTTCAGTCGCTGATCCCCTACGCCAGCTTGAGGCGAGAGTGGCGCTTCTCACAGGTGAGCCTGCCCATCCTACTCAGGCCCCAGCACAGCCACCCCCGGGGCTGTGAAGGTGCAGTGGTGACTGC
Organism: Protopterus annectens; assembly: GCF_019279795.1. NCBI lineage: Eukaryota > Metazoa > Chordata > Ceratodontiformes > Protopteridae > Protopterus > Protopterus annectens. Next base: position 1,613,520,569 of record NC_056732.1, on the reverse strand, counting down.
CCATGGGTGGGGATCTCAGTTCCACTGTTACCATCTGTGGGCTCATGGGCTTGCGATTTCCAAACAACCTTCCCCGTCAATTGTGTTCACCCACCCCATGTGTCAGATTCCTCCCCTGTATGTGTCTTGTTTGTCTTGTCTGTTTACCTCCCCAACCTACCTCCCCAAATATACCTACTTCCCCTACCTCACTTACCACTCTCACCTGAAAAAAAAAAAAAAAAAAAAATGGGCAATCTGTACCCGAAAAAAAATTATGCCCCATACATAGCTTCCCATTTTGCACACATGTCCATAGGACATATACACCGATAATTCTAATTGGCAGTGCAACAAACTATGTTGTCCTCACCCCTCTCTGAGGGGTGGAAGGTCTCAAAACTCACTCCAAATTTTCAACATATGCACAGCTGTTGCTGTTAAAGAAATGGGTAGCTATGGGCCTTCCCTACACCCTTCCTGCACATCCCGAGCTTGTTTTCCTACTATCTCTCCCTCTCTGTGCCCCCTTTTTCACCACTTTCCTATCTCCTCATTTTCTTTTCTTTAAAAGAAATTAGTGCGGGGGTTAGCGAGAGTAAGCACTGTTAAGCAGTAGTAAGCGAGGGTGCGCTTAGCTAAGCATTGCTAAGCATCGCGCAAACCTATGCAAACCTGCTTACAACTGCTTAAAAGTGCCTTAGTCACTCTGTATGACAGGGCCCTTGTATTGCTCAGCAGCAAAATAAAAATACCCTTGTCAGTCTCGAACGCAGGACCTTGGACTCCCCAGTCTGCATGAAGTACCACTAAACCACAGCAGATATGCAATAACTTAGTGTTGAAAGCAATTTAACATGCATTACCATGAGTGAATGTAAAGGGAAAATAGGAATGGCATAACACAAATCTTGTTCTGTGGGCCTTAACCAGCAGGTGTTGTTGAATTGCATGACATGACTGTGAAAAGAGAATCAGCCATGCTAGTAGGGAATAAGGTTACAGTAGCAGCTTACAAACCCCACACAGTATCAGAGCAGGATACACACTGGCATATTAGCATAGGTCACAGGCTAGACCTCCCAACAGTGACTGCTCTACAGTGATGACCCTGATTAGTAAACAAATGTTAGCTGTGCCCCTCTGACTCCCTGTGAAATGTACTAACAGTAGGCAGAAAGGTGTTGAATCTCACTTCATAACAAATGTCAATAAGTGACAGTAGACACTGCTTGCACATCAGAAAAGGTGTAGTAATAGAAATGCTCTGAATCACCCAAAGTCTGAACTGAAAAATGTCAGAACTATATCACAGGTGTATCCCAGTTATATGTACCTTTCCCTGAGGCTGTTCAAATATATACGTGAGAGTATCAGAGGCCTGGAAGAGTCAGAAACACACAGGCATATCAGCTTGTCTGCTGTTACACACTCTGCAAATAGCTGTAGAATGAATCCCACAAGCATGCCCTTATGTAAAAGTACAACACAGAAATAGCAAAAGATGTAGCCATGTACTGCTAGCAACCACCTGTGACAATGCAATTGTTCAGGTGCTGAAAAGACTGTTGTGGTGCACAGTCAAAGAATACTAGGCTGACCTCTGTCTACCATCTGGATATGTCCGCAGGTGGGAGCTACTCAGACAGACTACAAGCCTTCATAGACTTACAGGTACACAGCAACTCTGCATGTTCAGCAAGATAAACATCACACGATAATAAATAATGCACACTGTAGTTCTGCACCCCTACCCAAAGGTACAATATACCCGTGTAGTCAGGCACAACCAAGGGTGTAGGTAGGCATACACAGTACAGAAATATGTCCAGTCGTCTTGAGCAGACTTTGCTAATGCCCACACAAACCACAAACTGTTCAGATGTGAGTAACGTACTAATGACAGTATAGCTGTTCACAAACAGTGCATGTGCCTGATATTCATAATTGGTACTACAACATACTTAGATGTCCTCACCACTCTCTCAGGGGTGGAAGGTTTCAAATATCCCACCTAATGTATTGCATATACACAGCTGTTGCTGGTAAAGAAATGGGCAGCTATGGACCTTCTCCACACCCATCGTGTACATCCCAAGCTAGTTTGCCTACTGTCTTCCCCTCTTTGAGCACCCTTTATCACCACATTCCTATCTCCCCATTTACTTTTCTGTCAAAGACATGAGCGCGGGGGTTAGCAGGAGTGATTACTTGTAAACAGTAGTAAGCGGGTTTGCACCAGTGTGCGCATGTGTGCGCCTAGCTTAGCATTGCTAAGATATGATAAACTCCGCTAAGCTTAGCTTACTATTGCTAACATAAAGTAAGCTAAGTTAAGCTTAGCTTAGTATTGCTAAAATACAATAAGCTAAGCTGCCACTTAGCATCGCTTAAGCTTAGCATCGCTAAGCGTCACGCAAACCCGAGCCAACTCGCTTACAACTGCTTAAAAGTGCCTTTGTCACGCTGTATGACAAGGCCCTTGTATTGCTCAGCAGCAAAATAAAATACCCTTGTCAGTCTCAAACCCCACACCTTGGACTCACCAGTCTGCATGATGTACCACTAAGCCACAGCAAACACACAACAACTTGGTGCTGAAAGAAATATAACATGCATTACAAGGAGTGCATGTAAAGGGAAAATGTGAAAGCCATAGGAATACATTGCAATAAAGAAATATAACATGCATTACAAGGACTGAATGAAAATGGAAAATAGGAAAGCCATAGGAATACATTGCAATAACTACTGTTGTATGCCAGTTAATTCCCTAATTCCAAAAGAAAGTACATACTCCCATGTATCCAGTGTTAGCATTAGGAGGTGTGAGTAAACTTACACACTGAGAAGAGTGTACTTGAAGAAGCAACAGTCAGGTTTCAGTACAACATGCATTTCACTGACTACAACCCAGCTTCAGATATGAGACATATACCAACCTTCTGACTGACACAACAGTGTCCACAGCAAACAAGCATGGTCCCCACCTTGCAAAACTGAAAGGCCTACACCTACCTAACCTATCATTTTATATCAGTGTCCTGAAATCACAGTGAGAACTGCAATTACCACACAGCAGGCTGCATGCAATTACTAAATGGTGGGCACCAACTGGTGCAGAGGCCATCACATGCACATGTACAGATACCTACAAAAGCAGCCTGTACTTGCTGTCCACACATGCAATAATATCATTGCAGCAACTGGAGATAGAGAGAGTGAGTGAGAGAGACAGACAGACAGACAAACAGTTGGAGAGACCAAACCAAAAATACAAAACAGAGGCAGTTGGAAACACCGACCAACCAAAACAAAAAATAAAACAAACAGAGGCAGTGGAGGACACCGACCCAAACAAATAAAAATAAAAAAACATCAACAGGTACAACAGACTGAGGTGAGAAATACAAAGGTAAGGTATGTAACACAGATGTATTTGCTGGCATCCGAATGATGTGTTTGAAGGGTACTCTACATTCTGTGAACACTCCTTATGTGGTAGCAGTCCGTATCTATATGCATATGCAGATGTGCATAGGGCAAGGGACATACTGCAACTGTTAGTGAAGGCTGGACATATATATGTATTTGAAGGTTGCTATGTGCACATATCTATGTAGGTTGTAGTGTGTGGCATTGAAAACAGCAAGCAGTGTAGGTATATGTCATGTGGTGGTTAAATGCTGTGGGACTGAGTTACAGCCAGTGAGGTCTGCTATGGCTATACAGCCTGAGGACAGCGAAATGCATTCTGCACAACACTGTGCAATATTATTACATAATCGTATGTCTCACAACTGTTCCATAATTGATATTCCCACCATGAAAGGTGGCCAGTATATCTGCATATATGTATATATGTGCATGTATATGTACAGCAGTGGCTGTTTACAAGTATGTGTGTATATATATATATATATATATATATATATATATATATATATATATATATATATGTATATATATATATATATATATATATATATATATATATATATATTATATATATATATATATGTATGTATATATACACACACACACACACACACACATATATATATATATATATGTATATATACAAATATGTATATATATATATATATATATATATATATATATATATATATATATATATATATATATATATGTATATATATAGATATATGTATATACATATAGATATATATAGATATATAGATATGTAGATATATACATATATACATATATAGATATATGTAGATATATAGATATATATATATATATATATAGAGATATACAGATATCTATGGATATCTATGGATATATATATATATATATATATATATATATATATATATATATATATATACATAGTGAGAGAGGGAGACACAGGTCAGACGTATTGCAACAGGTGCCTAGTGACCAAGGTATGGACTGAACACCAGTGTTGATACTGCAGTGCCATACCCCATTCCAAAACATTTTACCCGCTAACTACCAGATAGGTGGTTGCCTGATTAACACTGTAGGTGTCAGAAGGGAACATGGGACACAGCTGGACAGTAGCCTCCCCTTTGATATTCACAGTGCCACACTAGTCTTGTAATCTATCTACGTGGTACGTGTAATCACAAACGATGTGTCATGTACGGAAATATAGGTCAGTGTTCCCCTGTACTCATCACAATGCCCCATGTGGTATGTACCTCACATGATAACTACAGCAAGTGGAAAGTCCACAGACATACCTCACATAGGGTAATACTGCCCTGAAACACATACCCTATGCAGACAGACTCACATAACCACAGCTACAGTGCATTGTATACCGGCCACCCAGAGGTTACCTCTGCCAAACATACAGAGGCATGCCACACCATGTCACCACCTCACAATCCCACCGGGCTACACGGCCTAGGTCCCTAGTCCCCGCAACATCACTAAACAGCACATGCTGGAGGGATAGGCTCCTATTGGCAAATATGCCATACTCTGGAGTAAACCACCCAGCATGAACAAACAAGGCTCCTCAGTAGCAGATGTCAGACATACCCCTGATGATTGTCTGGGGGATAGGTAACACACCCTGGGAATCACCTCTGTGTATCCGTTTGACAAGAGGAAGTGAAATCTAATTACATGTGTGTCACAGGCCAGGGTAGCATATGGCTAGGCTGCTGTAGGCCCCAGGGACAATAGAGTATTACCTACTTATGACACAATGCGCACAGACATGTACACAGTGCAATACCAGCTATGTGAGGTGGAATGAGTGCGACAGTGAATGTGTGCAAGGTCTGTGATGGTGTGATAGCTAGGAGTGAGGTTGTTTCCGTCATGATCATTTGTGTCCTACGTGTGAGGCCAGAGAAAGATGTATCAGTTATTGGGATGCAGACATAGTAGGATGGTATATGTTGTGATGTAGTTCCTTGTATACGACTGTGGTGTCCCATCATAGGCTGAAGCAATACATGTATGCTCAGTAAGTGGTACTGCTGGTGAATCCATCTGACATTAGAACTGTTGTACCACCTGAATCTGTAGGCCTAAACAGCACAGTATGGTGTATGTTCGCATTCCCTGGTAACACTGTCTTGTGTGTTTCCTGCAGTCTGCACAGATTACATTCCTGAGGCATAGGTATCTGTAAGTAGGGGCACACAGTACTGTAAGGTACATAGCAAATGCTCATCTGTGTTAGCATACATTTATGTGTGGTATGAATGTCTGATGTGTGTGTAATGATGCCTGCACCATGTCTGCAATCACATGTGTGATGCAGGGTTTGCATGTGTACCTAGCAACATGTATACTCTGTTACAGCAGTATGCCAGCTATATTAACAACTGTGCACATATGTTAGGTAGGGGTATGGCATCAACGACTAGGGTGGGTTACTGGTTATACTGTAACTGTACTTCACATTCATTCCAATGGATGACATACATCTGCATGCATTAGCTTGATATGTACCCCCCTGGCAAGGCTGTGCATTGGATCCCAAACAGTGAGCGGAGTACTGGTGTATACTGGTGTGTCATATGGAGTGTGGCAGGCACTGTCGGCCAGTTGTGGGCTGAGCACTGATATGTGGCATTGAATGTGTGTATCCTGTGACAGACGAACAGATGCTATATATGGCAGTTAACTGATATCTGTACTGTATAATGTTAAGTCTGCCACATGACTTGCTCACACATATCGTTTACTTGTCTTCCAGGCTTATGGCTCATCACAGGAACCCCTGCTACACAGCTGCAGAGGAACAGGAAATCCACCACAGCCTGGTACAGCACTATACCCTGCTGTTTTCAAGGGCCAGCCAGCACCAGCAGGAGCGTACTGCACTGTGGCAAGAACTTGTTTGTCGGGTAAATGACATAGGCATGCATAACCAGACATATGAGCAGGTACACCATCACTGCAGTGATTTAATTAGACATGTCCGGCGGCGTGCGTCTGATATCCACAGACAACAGCTTGCCACAGGTGGTGGGGTGGCCATACATCCCCCCCTCACCAGAGTGGAGGAACTGCTGCTAAGTGTGGTGGCTCCTGGCCTACAGCAACAACAAAATCACACATGTGTCATCATGGAGGCCGGAGCCACCCAGCATAGTGATATGGAGCGTGCAGGTAACATGCTCTAGCTGTAGACTACTGTTACCTGTATTGTTAGATTATGCATGTGTGAGATGTGTACTGTGTTTAGCAGTTGTGCTGCCTATTGTGTGCAATACTGATAATTTGAATAGTATCTGTACACCTATGCCTGTTGTTCTACTGTAGTTTAGCACACTCACAGTAGCAATGCCACAGGTGCGGCCACTGACAAACTGTGTCATATTCTTGCAGGTCCCTCTAGTGTGACAGCAGGGCAGACGTTACATGCTGGTGAGTGTGTTAACACTTTAAACTTGGTATTGAACTGTGCATGTCATAGGTGAGGTGTAGGCCATGTACACATAACACACTTACGCATAATGCATGCTGTGCATGTTTGCTGTGAGAAGTGAAACATCTCAATAATGTCAGTAGCTGCCTCATTCACATGCAATGCACAGAGCATCAGACACAAATGTGGCAACACTGTACTGCACATTGGATAGGCATAGTTGACACACATGCACACAACATAACATGTTTGTCATACGCAGTACACCTCAATATGCTACACATAGTGTAACCAGACACCCGCTGCCAGGTTACACTTCAGTATCCCACATGTCATCCACACACCACACATACCATACCTGAGGGGTAGGGGCCTAGCATGGGGCTGTGCAACACTCCTCAACACATAACACAGTCATGTTAGGCAATGCTCCCTACTGGACACTTCACACACCCTTGTGCAACGTGGCTGTGTAATTGTGAACTTAGCCACGGCACTGCGGTTCAGGTACAGCATGCTAGGCGGTGGTCTAGCACACTTTAGTGGCCTTGAGTGACCACATGATGCATGATGATGATGGCTAATGGTACTACACCCTATACTGTTACAATGGCCATGTCCAGGATTGGTATCCCATCCCGTATACATGCACCACCCATCCCGTGTGTGTACATAGCATGCATGTGCTACACCTGTGTCCACAATTATCTGCTACAGACAGAGACACTGCAATCAGACATGGAAATCTATGTGACACACAGATAACAAACACAGCCATGGTATGTATACCTGTGTGTGATGGTGCACAGGACATTGCAGAGCTTATAATACTTGCACAGAAATGTCATGTCCTTGTACACATTGTGTTCCAGGCTGTAGGCAATCACTGAACATGTAAACACATGCACCACAGCCATGTACACTGTCATCAACTATGGCTGTCTACACTCACATTGCATGGACTTGATCAACACTTATTCTGCATGCTGACACGTGTGCGTGACTGTTTGCCTTGTGATACTGTCACCCACCTTCAACCAGTATTGAGTATGATTTGGAAGTCTGTTGTGTGTGTGTATCTGCTGTAGTGAGGAGTGTGGATGTGTTCCTGTGTTCCTGTGTGCATGTGTTCCTGTGTGCATGTGTGCCTGTGTGCCTGTGTGCCTGTGTGCATGTGTGCATGTTTGCCTGTGTGCCTGTGTGCATATGCAGACCGTAATGTGTGTTTCCTGTCTTCCTTTCACAGGTGCTGAGGTAGGGCTTGGCGAAAGCAGCAGGCGACCTGAAGCCACTGCCATGGATAGTGGTGATGATGAAACATGTATTTTGGCACAGGGAGATTTGACAGGGTCTGTCGTTGGTTCACCAATCGACAGTACACAGCATTCAACCCCATCTATGCGCACACTCATACTGCCATTACATCCCTCACCACCAATGGCCATAGGGGAGCAACAGCATACAGTTGGCATTGACCAGGAGAGTGTGGTGCCCATGGTACATGCATCCCCTCACAGCAGCCATAGCCGTAGTCCCGCAATGGTACCACATAGACGGAGGTCCAGGGGTTCACGGGGGAGCACCACTGGACGTATTGCACCTGGCAGGCATGCCCTCACAGGTCTTACGATGACCACTATGTTCCGGGCTGCAATGCAAGCTCAGGCACGTATGGAACGGTACACCAGGCAGGGATTTAGGGCGCAGAGGGCACATAACACCGCTATCAATGACAGCATCCGTGACCTTGCCAGTGCCATCCGGACATACACTGAGGTCATTGATAGACATTGGGGGGAGACAATAGATGCCCTCCACAACATGTCTTCCTCAAGCCAGGACCATGCGGGACAGTTGTGATGTCGACGCGGACGCATGCCAGCAACAGCAACAGCTGGCAGTGGTCGCAGACGGCCCACAGCTCACAGCCGCTCCCGTAGTGGCAGTACCAGGCTGGCCTGTCCATTGTCCATCCCAGTAGACCACGTGCACGTGGCTCTGGCCAGTCCCAGCAGGGACATGGGTCCAGTCATCATACCTCTGCCTCTGATGACAGTACCCAGTCAGGGTTGGTACCCGATACCGTCCGTAGCACCCCTGCCAGGCACAGGTAATGTGTCTGTGGCCGGAGACAGTGATCTGTACAGCCAAGCAGGTACAGTCTGTGGCTGTCCCACAAACCACCGTATATGGCAGCCACATGGTGGAGCTGTGTGCATGCAGACACACACACATTAAGCAAACAACTAGGGCTCACACATACACACACACATTACATCAACCTTGGCCCATGCTGCACTGTTGTCCCACACATGCACACACACACACACACACACACACACACACACACACACACACACACACACACACACACACACACACACACACACACAGACATGTCGATTGGATGGGTCAATGTCAGGCTCTGGCAAACAACAAAATGCCCTGTGCATATGACGATACCTGTGTGGCCTCCTGTCATCTGCATTATCGGTGGAGGGATGGGCTAACATGGTGCCGATGTACAGGGTGACACTATAGCAGTGTAGCAATAATAGCGAGTTGTCAACAAGGAAGTCTAACTACATCCTTGTAGGTATATCTGAGCAGACATTATGCATCAAAGCTCTGATTGTCAATGTAGCATTGTTTACACCACTGTTAGGTCTGAGTATGTATTATCCACCCATGTGCCACTTGGCTGATGTGTGATGTGGTGCCAGCATGTGTTAGCGAGTGGACAGTATGTGTGTGATGTGTGCAGTACAGATTAGCAAGTGTACATCTGTGAACATGGTGGGTGCACACTGTCTGGATGTACATGCATAGTGGACACATGGGACGTGTGGCATACGCTGTCGTACACATTATTAACATCCCATTGCATCTTTCAATGGCCAGTATGCATTCTACTACAGTTATGCACTAACATGGGTAGACATGTGTATGACATGGGTTGACACTATGCTGCGGGTGATACCGTTAATATCAGTCAATGATTTGCAGTCTGGTAGTATATACAACCTCAACAGCATGACTATAAGCAATCATTGGATGATGTCCTGACAAATGACACACAGTAGTAGGAACCCAGTATCAATTGGATCCTTCTGGTGCTACACTATAACACTAACCAGTGGTGATGACCGCCACCCATTACTGTGATCACACCTGTGTGTCATATAGCCCCCTTAGGTACATGCAGACACACTAGGGATGTGTCCATCCAAATCTGGGAATGCATGGAATGGCCTACAATGCATTCCCTGGATGGGATGCATATCCTACACAAGGGTATCATACAGACAGATACCTGTTGTGTGATACATGCTGTATAGCAGTAAGCCAACTATGGCATAGTCATCCTCATGTACTATACGTACTATCCCATCAGTACCACACCGGTGGTAGCCCTCAACATGTATGTCGGGTACCATTGTGTACATACAGACCCATGTTATGTCATGTGTCCCTTGGTATCCACATATCCATAGGTATTGTGGAGTCCCAAGGTGTATCACAGACATTAGAGGCCTGAATGCATATCCACAAGGCAGTCATACACATATAAAGACTGTCCATTCTTGGCAGACTTTGTTGTGTATGACCATGTCTGACATATACCCCAGGCATTTGCCCTCACTCACACTACTCTTAAGTAACTGTCATGGGTGTGTGTGCCACAGATGACCTTGAACACATAACACAACAGTGGATGGCCATGTCACATACATACATATGTGACCTACGATCTGAGTAGCAGCAGCACTACCTGTCAATGGAAACAAATGTATTCATGTAGTATGCAGGCTTCACACCTGTGTACTGATTGAGTGGACATGTACACATATATATTTGCCACGCAGATACCTGATGTCTGCAATGCACTTACTGTTGTCATCATACTATGTCATACCATAGTAAAAGCAAAACCCACACTGTGTTGACCAACAGTGACATACACACAGTCAGCATTTGCAGGATTCAAACCCCTACCTAACAATGCTATGATATTAAAGTGTGACGCATTAACACGGCGTGCTATTTGCTTTATTGGCTGGTTTATCTTCTCCTGCTGTATTTGTAGGATGGTGACATCATCAGACTTTCCAAAGTGGAATGTACCTCCTTTACTGAGTTTTCCCAGTCTCCAAAAAACAACACCTCTCAAAGGAAACTGCACACATACACACACCCCCACACACACTTTGTAGGATTCAAACCCCTATCTAACTATGTTATGATACTGGAAAGAGATGCATTAACATGGCACGCTATTTGCTTTACTGGCTGGTTTCCCTTCTCCTGCAGTATTTGTAGGATGGTGACATCATCAGACTTTCCAAAGAGGAATGTACCTCTTTTACTGAGTTTTCCCAGTCTCCAAAAAGGAACACCTCTCAAAGGAAACTGCACACATACACACACACACACCCCCCACACACACACACACACTTTGCAGGATTCAAACCCCTACTTAACTATATTAAGTGCACTGGAAAGAGACGCATTAACATGGCATGCTATTTGCTTTACAGGCTGGTTTCCCTTCTCCTGCAGTATTTGTAGGATGGTGACATCATCAGACTTTCCAAAGAGGAATGTACCTATTTTAGTGTGTTTTCACAGTCTCCAAAAAGGACACTCCTTTCAAAAACAATTGCACACATACACAGAACCCCCCCTCCCCACACACACTCTATGTTATGATACTAGAGAGTGACGCTTTAACACGGCGCGCTATTTGCTTCACTGGCTGGTTTCCCTTCCCCTGCTGTATTTGTAGGATGGTGACATCATCAGACTTTCCAAAGAGGAATGTACCTCTTTTAGTGTGTTTTCACAGTCTCCAAAAAGGACACTCTTTTCAAAGACAATTGCACACATACACACAACCCCCCTCCCCACACACACATTCACTGTTTGCAGGATTCAAACCCCTACCTAACTATGTTATGATACTAGAGAGAGAGAGAGACGCATTAACACGGTGCACTATTTGCTTTACTGGCTGGTTTTCCTTCTCCTGCTGTATTTATAGGATGGGACATCATCAGACTGGACATGATGATGTGTGTACACTTTGTTTTATGCCATTCCAGGAATGGTCCATGTGGGTCAGCAGGTGTCAACAGCTTGAACATGACCTCAGTATCCTTACCTTGTGTGATCTATCTGTGGACACATTGACATTCCGTCATATGTCAACACATATTTATGCACAGCTTCTTGGTTTTGTGGATACTACATGTGTCTGGGATGTTGATAAAGGGCTATTCAAAGTCTATGTGAGACATGTGTAGCTGTGTTCATTGATGTATGTCCTGGGTGGCTGCCTTGCAAACAGTCTAGCATGTTTGGGAACCATGATCCGCACATGAACATATCACAGTTTGTAGGGTTGTGTGTGTGTCAGCTTCCAATAGCTCTGTTTATGACTGCAACCATGATGGACTCCATGACCTTGCAGATCAGACCTCATAGGCGTACTGGACTCTTCCCATGGTGTGTTGTGCACCAACACTTGTGGGGAGTGCCATATGTAGCTGTGACACATTAAACGGTTCCACATCCTGTGTAGGGGCTGCGGCTTAGCTAACTGTTCAGGTGCATGATCTGTTTGTTCTGTAGTTTGTGCATGATACATATTGGGAGTCAATGTATTCCACCTGCTGCCATGCTTTTGGCAGTGGGGGTAGCTGCTCATCCATTCTACATGTGATATCTCCTGGTATGATGATGTGGACTATTGTCAGTGGGGGATGGGTATGTACATATGGGCCTGTCTGTCATGATGTCGGCATCGACACTCAGGTACAGTTGACCCTGACTCAGGACATATATGTGTGTACATTGATATTTATGACATAGCTGAAGGAGGTGCCATGATTCAGTCTGGACTCCTTCTCAGCTCCACTTTACAACATACTAACGAACATGAGCACTAATCCCTGTTATACTCTTTTACATGCTTAACACCCTACTGATCCTTTGTGATCAGGCTACAGAGTATGTCATGATAATATCCTGGTATGTCCAGGGGTCGGTTTTGTGTGTACTCTTCAGTCCAGCTGGTGGATATTGTGATATTGACACAATGTCACATCTGCCTCATGTACACAGACAACCCTCTCCTCCTCCCGACAAACTCAGATATGTGTGTGAGATGCACCTATATAGACATACAGGGAGCTGAAGTGTCTCGACCCATGACTGGCACAGTGTATCAGGTGTTGAAGATAACCACACACACCACATATCAGTCTCACATAGCAACAGCACTCAAACCACATTAGCACACATTGACATACTCGGATGCTGTAAATGTACTCTACCTAAGCAGCAGAGACCTCCAAAGCAGACACACACACACCTGCTACCCCACTACAATACCCACATATCACTAAGTTCACAATGTCAGTGTGCCACACAGTCACTGCCCTTCGGGCTGAACAACACACCTAATACACTTGTAATAGGTGACACTTATGTTCAGACACACTGACGTACCACTCACCAGCCCTGACAAGGGAATAGTCACTTTGGGCTGTCTGTTGGGTGCCAGGATCTGCCGCATAACACAGGCAGTCAGATCACTCCAAAGCAAGTACAAGACTGGCACCATCATTGTCCATGCTGGTGTGTGTCACCTCAGACGTTACTCCCTGGACCACATGACATGATACATGGAGTTACACTCTGATCATGTAGCCCAGGTCAGTATGACCCTGACCTTGTCTAGCATCTTACACCCACCAATTATGATGTCAAAGTATACAGACACACATATCACATTTAACAGTTGGCTAACAAATTTGTTTCATTCATAGGGGATACAGTGTCTATCAGCGTATGGTGACATGCTCAACATGCCACATAGCTTCACTATGGACAGCTTGCACCTGTCACCCTTGGACTTTGGTATGCTGGCTAAGGCTCTTGCTACCACCAGACTGCCTTTTTTACAAAGGCTCAGAAGACAAACCCACCTCCATAGACATTACAGGTTAAATGAAACTAAGGGTAATGCTGCTCAACAACAGTTGTGTTAACCTGATATTGTAGCCACTCAGGACTCTCCTCAGTATGGAGGAGAGCAATATCTGTGCACTGACAGACACCTGGTTCAGGCTTGCTTATGCACACCAGCACTACCAGATTATGTTTCATACCATGCTGTCTGACAACAAGACTTGGAACAGACAACACAACTAGGGGGAGTATCCATATACATCACAGATACACACACCTCCAGGTTAGTAGCACTGCACAAAGCATCACAGACCATACATAGACAACTACCATTGTGCAATACTGCCTTTCAGTTTGTTGCCTGCTACAGAACACACTCCCAAACTCAGGAACCACACTCAGCTTTTGTTGGAACTATGGAGAATATGCAGGACTCCACAGACACCATTATATTGTGTGACTTCATATACACACATATTGACTGGGGATACTACTCAAGCCCCGACAACCTCACCGAACAGTCACTACAAAATCGTGGACTCATATGTTTTGGCACAACCAGTCAGCACAGCCACAAGGGGGAATACATATTGGACCTGCTCATCACCAACATGGGGACTCTATGTTCCACACCAGCGATATACCCCTCATTGGTAAGGTCAGAACATACATGTATCTCACAGGACATACATATACCCTCCACACACCCATCCTGGGTAATCTTGGTGAACTTCTCATGAGCCAACATCTCACTTTACTGAAGCAAGATGGTATCCTTCAGAGATCCTGAGACAGTGGCATATACGGCTCACACTGCTGCATCCTTTACATACACATTCTATGGACACTTAGTGGACTGCATGGATTGTGCGATCCCAAATAACAAGACCCGCTACTACAATGGCAGGGGACCTGTCTGGTAGACCCCAGCCATTAATAAGCTGTACAACGTCAAGAGGATGGTACTACATGATAGAGCACAATCCCAGACAGGGAAGGCATCTGTGATCTGTACTAGCAGACAGCTACAATCACTCATGGACTTTTCTAAGGGCCGCTTCTACCAGACAATTGCACCTGACATGTAGGACTATCACACAGCCTTCTTCAGTTATGTCAGGAACCTGGGTGGACACTCACTGATATGCTGTGAGTTACTGCATACTGACTAAACTTACCCTGAACCCACTGGCATTGCCTACATCCTGGCAAACAGGTTCAGTGCAGATGTCTCCCACCCATCCCCCCTAAGGAGCAACTATCCAGCCCATCAGAGTATACCCTCTCTGACATCACACAGTAACAGGTGAGTGCTGCCCTCCCCACAGCGTACATCACAGTATCAATGTGACCAGATGGTGTCCCAGCCTGCATCATACATGAGCATCATGACAAAAGCAACCCTCACATTACATCACTGTTCAATATCGGAGTTACCACAGGATATGTACCCAAGGAATGACATACTGCGACAGTGGTCCTGCTCCACAGAGTTGGTGCCACAACGGACCACAGACAATATTGCCCTATAAGCCTATGTAGCCTGTTCTGCAAAGCTATGGAGCATATTGTCATAGGACTCCTACACATAGACATTGGGAACCTACAGACACTGTGTCCTACTCATTTCAGCATTGTTGTGGGCAGATCTTGCCTCTTGAACCTGTAAGTATTCTTTAAATGGCTAACAGGTCCATCAACATAGGGACGGCTATCCACACAGCCTACCTGAACCTTGCAAAACCATTCAACACAATAACCCAATAACCCACTGGGCCATTATGCATAGGCTCACCAGCGTCAATTTGGACACATATCTCACACAATGGATTGATACCTAGATCAGGGATAGCACCCACATGGTCAGGATTGCAGGTGCCATGTCTGACTATACACCAGTTACACATGGCTCACACACAGCTTGGTCCTGGGATCTCTCTTGTTCAGTATATATTTGTCTTACATACAGGCTATCACAGGGGGAATATGGCTGAACATGTTTGCACTTGACTGCAAACTGGGTGCCATTATCAACTCTCCAGCTGCCACATGCATACTCAATCAGGGTCTCACAGAGATGGATGACTGGTGCCTGAGCCATGGCCTACAGCTAAATGCCATTAGTTGCATAGTCATCCCCTTTGGGAGTAACAACATGCCCACACATTACCACATAGGTAGTACTCCATTACATATGGTAGGAGTTGTTAGGGGTTTGGGGACATCACGTGCAAGGTTTGATCCTAACTTTTGGACAATGCCTGTGTGCAGTTTGCATGTTCTCCATGTATCTCTTTAGGGTTCTCCTCCCACACCCAAAAAACACGCTGGATATTTCCACCTCAAACTAACCCAAAATTGAAAAGAGTCATGGGCAGCCACATAGATGCTAGGTGGTATCTAGCAGGGGAAATACTGTATAGGTAAACCACTTCAGGCATCAACTGGAGTGTGCATTATTCTCTTGATAGGGAAGATCACTGACTACATGCATGCCATGCCAAGACTAGCCACTCAATGGTGAAAAATTGGTGCTAAATGATTTAGTCACATTGAACAATGTCACCAAGAAAACACTGGTATCTGCTGGTTAATGTAGGTTGAGGACATGGGCCACTCCTACCTTTGCTAGGCACACATGCTAATGGTGGGAGGGGTCTAAGTGCCTCTGTTGGCCAGTGTGTCCACATAGCCCAACAGCCCTAGGTCAGCTGGCAAGTTTTCAGTTGCTTAGCTTGGATTACTGAGATAACTCTGCTGAGTGAAAGTTGGATGTAAAACTGATTAATTTCCCAAACATGAAACAAGGATTGTTGCACTCAATGTAGCTTCACAGACAGGATTAAGGAGGAGGCTAAACATCCTATGTAACCAGGAGATGAGATGGAAGGGAAGTGTAGCAAAGCCACTTGGGTTCCATTGTATACTACTTGGGGGAGTACAGACTAGAAATAGTGGTGGAATTGTGATGAGTGAGAATCTTCACAGTGCATTTAGGAATGTCATCAGAATTAGTGATAGACTCATGGCAACTAGACTCCAGTATAAAGCAAGAGCAGGCTTTAAGGTCAACAGAGACCAGACTGAAGGCATATAAACTGACTGGAGCAAAGAGTTCAATGAAGTACTCAAGTCTATAGCGCCTCAGGAAGAAGTGGAACTAGATGGAGTTGAAGAAGAAGGGAAGGGTCTCAAACTGTATGAGTAAGGACTATAGAACAGATATGCTACTGGCCAGGCAGGGAATAAGGTGCTTAAAGAAAGCTGGTGCTGGAATCCAGAAGTCCAGAAAGTTATCAAAAGAAAGGAGTGTAGGAAAATGTGGGAGGCAGAAAAGACAGATCAGGCTAAGAAGGAATACTGGTTGGCTAAAAAAGAGGCTCAGAGAACAGTCACAATAGCAAAGAACAAGACATCACAAGCACTCTACTGGTTTCTGGCACAAAGAAACACTATTAGGATGAAAGGTAAAGACAGAAGGATAAATAAGGTAGTCATCAGACACCCTTCATAAGGGATGCCAGCAACAACCTACTCACAAGTCCACAAGGCAACAAAGAGAGATGGAAGGAGTACCTCTTGTAGCTTCTGAATAAAGAAAGACCCACAAAGCTATACTTCTCTAGAAACAGCCTGCAATGAAAGAGGGGTACTTACATATTATCGCAACCAGATTTTCGCGGTAATGCTGGTTTCTTCTCGTTGTGTCAAGTAGCACCAAGAAAGTATTAAAAAGCTCAGAAACATGTTTTCTTTAATGTTTTCTGTTTTTAGGAAGGTTTATCGGTTAAACGGCTGAAAAAGTAAGGTTTGAAAATAGCTTTCCCCTTTACTTTGGAGTGGTTGCGTTTGCACGTGTATTTGGCCGGAAAGAACTTTGGCAGTTATCGTGCATATGTTAGGTGCTTTTCGGAGATACCTCACTTATTTTTCATCTGTAGATTTGTAGGTTAACCTTCGTGACAGAAACTTGCAGGAATTAAGGGCTTGCAAGAGTGATGGGGGCATGATGATGGGGGTAGTTTTTCATGGCACTGCCATGATGGCAGACGTTACCAGGTGTGATTTGGTTTGGTTTGTTTTGGTGGGTACGTTTTGGTGTTGTGATGGTGGCATATTGGGACAAACTCTGGATGTACTTCAGGGATTTCTTCATGTTTTACAGCTGGAAAGCTAAGCGTGGCTCATTCATTGTTTTTCTGTTGGTATGTGTAGGGGGAGTTATCAGCGATTGCACTCAGTAGCCCTTCAAAGCAGTTATTTTGCTGAGGAACGCGCATCACACAGCATGACTGACATGAGTTAATCTCAGAAAAACGGGCAAGCTATTTTACAATGTTACTTTCTCAGTGTTTTCAAGGTTAAATAGTACTACAAATTACAAATATTATAGAAAAGACTTTATTTAGTTTTAATACTGTTAATTTCATTTTCTAAAGGAAAACAGAAGCAACCAGCGTTAGCATGAAAATCTGGTTGCGATAGTACGTAAGTACCGAAAGAGGAAGAAGAGCCCTCCCCTACAAGAAGAAAGAACACCACTAATGTAAATGATGTCAGGAAAATCAGCAGGCTCAGATGAGATCTTGGCAAGTGTTGAAATTTAAAATACCAACCCCAAATGATGTAAAAATTCTGAAAACAGAGAATACCAGTCAATGTTCAAAATGTCTTTACTTTTTTAAAGTTTATTTATTTCTTTATCTAGTTAGTGGAGAACAAGAATAGCCATGTGATGTCATTGACTTCTGTTCAGTTTTGAATACACTCACCCTGCAAAATCTGATCAGAAAGCTGGTTCAACAGGGCATCAGCACTCCACTATGCAAGTGGACTCTGGACTTTCTTATAGATAGACCGCAGAAAGTGTGTGTTGGCAAGAATACATCACAGAGCAAGAACTTGAACACTGGAGTCCCATAGGGATGTGTCCTAAGCCCCTTGCTTTTCACCATACTAACCCGTGACTGTACTGTCAATCACAGCTCAGACCATATCATCAAATTTGCAGATGATACGACAGTTGTGGGCCTCATCAGGAATGATGATGAGACAGCCTACAGAGAGGAGGTGAATCAGTTCATAACTATGTGTTATAACAATAATCTTGCACTAAATCTCAACAAGACCAAAGAAATAATTGTGGACCACAGGAAGAGCAACAGAGAGTATGCTCCACTCATAATCAATGAAGAAACAGTTGAATAATAAAAAGCACAAAATTTATGTGGGTACACATTGCAGAAGACCTGACATGGTCAGCCAACACAAATGCCATCATTAAGAAGACGTACCAATGGCTTCACTTCTAGCAAAGGTTGAGGAGATCAAACCTACCATCAACAGCTGTCACATCCTTCTGCAGGGGCATCATCGAAAGTATACTGACAAACAGCTTTACAGTATGGTATGGAAGTTTCTCTGCTTCTGAGCACTAGTTCCTCTAGATGGTAGTGAAAGTGACTGGGAGGATTATCAGGAACTCCCTCCCATTCATGCAAGACCTGCACATGTCTAGATGTCTCAGCAGGGTAAGGGAAATAACCAGGAATAGCACTCATCCTGCTTATAAGCTGTTCTCACATTTAACATCAGGAAGGCACATTAGGCTTCAAAACCACAAGATTCAGAAACAGCTTCTTTCCACAAGCCAGCAGGTTACTGAACTCTAGGAACAGCACCCTTCACACTGGACATTAAGACAGTAATCCAACAATAATGAAAAGTCTCTATAGTGCAATATGTAATAAGGTCTTACCCGCAACCAGACAGCAAAGTCAACAGTAATCAAACTGAACCGTCTTACCATGCAATATAAATGTAGGCCTTAAATCAATCACTTAAGTGCATTTTTTCCAGTGAAAATAAGCTAATAACCTAGCAATGAGTAACAATATGTTAAATCAGTGCAATAAAGCAAGTATTTATTATTGTTGTGCTTGTCGTCTGTGTCTATAGAATTTTGTGTATTATCGTCATGTTAAATGTAGTATATGTTTTGTATGCTCATTGAGCCCGAAGAAATGTAATTTGGCTCGGTTCGTACTTGTGTGAATGGAAGTGACAATAAGTTTACTTTGACATTATATAGTGTTTCTGAACTGCTCACAACCTGCAAGTGGCTGTTCATCATGTAAATAAATCAAATAAATATTAAATAAATATTAAATAAATAATTAAATTCACTTAGCATGAAGAGGTGACTGTTTATGAATTTTGCCCCCTCTCTTGGTGTGTTGCCAATATAACTTGGTGAAAAATGTCAGATTTTTAAAGTGAATTCACCTGCCATCATACCTCTTTTTCATGCCAGTTATGCCTGTTATGTTTTGACAAATTGTGATTTGACAAAAAGAAGCAAAGAAAATACAAGCCTAACTTATATAAACTGAAATATTGTACTACAGCATGTCTATTAAGCACCTTGGTATTTCTTATAAGACTTACCTTATATATCATCAATAAGGCACGGCATAATGTAAAAAACATATCAGCTATAGCACTATTTCCTTTACACAATGCAGGTCCCATTTGTCAGGCCAGGCCATAATATGTCATTCCTGCTGCTTTGTGACTATTTTCAAACTCATCCTGACCCTGTTCTGATTTCAAACTCAGTGGCTTTTGAGTGTACCTAACCCTACACTACTGTGACTTTGGAAGTTCCTCAAAGTCTCATCTCACATGAAAACTAGAAGTTCAAACTGGGAAGAGCCTCCACTTAGACTGTCAAAGCTTCATTTACTGCCCCCTTTTCATATTCTTCCACATGCCCAGTGCACACTTCAACACCTAGAGTAACAACCCCTAAAATCTGCAACATCTGTGGCAAGACTAAGGATCACTGGAGAGCCTACAAACCACTTTTGAAGAATTGACTTAGGATTTCAACATTTATTTTGCTCCTGGTAAAGGAAGAAGCAGGGAGATTTTTACTTAGCCTTCCTAGAGAACTACCAGTCACTGGACAGCCTGAAACTACTTCCTGGGATCCACCTTTGGATTAGTGCTACTGTTTTTTTTTCTGCTGATGGGAAAAGAAGCACAAGGACATTGATCCTGGACTTTCTCTGGTTGCATAGAGCTTATGGAACTTCCCGGAGCCTTTTCAGTTTTCGTTTTGGACCATTATGCAGCTTAAAGTTCTCGTGGTGAACATATACATTTTCTACCCAAGTCATTTACCAGAAGAAGGATATAATAAGCCTCTAGATCCCTGCAACATCTAGGACACGATCAAACAAGTCACTTGCTTCTCATAAGCCACCTTTGGAATAGTACTACTATTTTTCTTCTGGTAAGAGAAGCAGCAAAGGGACATTGATGCCGAGCTGAGTGTAACTGCAGTGAGACTAGCACTAGTAGTAGCCAAGTAGTACCCAACAGATAAAACCTTACTATTCCTCACTCTTGATAAACCTAATTCTGTCATTTCACTATGTACTGCTAGATTAGCCACCATCTAGCCTAGCTTCAGGTTCTCGTTATAAATACTTCATCCATAAATCTTCAGGATCTATTATAGTAATCTCTTGTCACTATAAATATTTCATCCATAAATCTTCAGGATCTATTATAGTAATCTCTTGTCACTATATATAAATATTTCATCCATAAATCTTCAGGATCTATTATAGTAATCTCTTGTCACTATAAATATTTCATCCATAAATCTTCAGGCTCTATTATAGTAATCTCTTGTCAATATAAATACTTCATCCATAAATCTTCAGGATCTACTACAGTAATCTCCACAACTCCTGAGTAATAAGAAGAGCTCTAGCCCTCCACTTTCTGGCAACATGGTTCACCAGGCTGCTTGCACCCCATCAGTGGCTAGTCTAAACATACTATATGTTCTAAAGCAGTGTGGCAACTGCCTTATAATTACTGGCTGCTTTCTGCTTCTAAACTGATAGTGCAACATGTGAAAGATGTAAATATTTAAGAAACATGGAGGCAAAACCTCTTACATCAGTCCATTATTAATAAACATGTTATAATATCTCAACAGGCCCCATGCATCATTAGTCCCAGAACTTATGCTGAGGATGTAAAAAAAATGTCAAAGCCTCATAAGGCACATTGTAAAAAAATCTTGCCATCCACCATACAAAGAAATACTTACTCCTTTCTCTATGTACACCTCCTGCAAATCCACACAGCTCTCCACAAGAGTCACCAGGTAAACAAGCCTAACCATATAATGCCAAATAAGTCTGATTCCATACAAGGAAATCATAGGATCATATGAGATTACTAAGCTAATGACCCCGAGATGCTTACAAGACAAGAGTTTATAAAAAAAAAAAGGAAACGTCAGTCATTACCTGTTGCACCTGTCAGTGACGGACAAAAGTAGAACCCCTGGGACAAATTTGTGGTTTCCCATCCACTCATCAAAGTTGTGCTTGAAGAGGGTCATAGAGGTACTCTGTTTGACATGTATGGGAAGTCTATTCCAGAGACGTGGCAGCCTCTGACAGAAAAACCTGTGTCTCCAGCAGGTTTTGCTGATGTTGCAAATTAGATTTAGGCCTTTCGAGTGGGTAAATTACAAGGAGTTAGACTCACAGATATGAAGCATCTCTAGTAGGGCAGAGTCCGATATTGCCTTGTAGGAGAGACAAAGATCACCTCTGAGTCATCTGTACAATACTGAGTAGAGTAATAGTAAGTTGAGCCTGTCTGTATAGGACAGGTGTTAGATGCCAGGGATTCTTTTTGTGAGAAATTTTTAGTCACAGGTGGGATTATAGTTAAGAATGCAAACTCCAAACTCAAAAACACTGGACAAGTACAGGGTGACTGTTAGCTTGTTGTCAATTGCTAGGACCCATGATTTTACAAGGGCCCTAAGGTCCTTTAAACCAGACAACTACAACCATGACTTAGCAGTGGCTCATGTGGTATTAAATAACCTAAGGTGCTCCACCCAAAGGGATAGACAGCAAGACATGATGGCACATGCTAGGTATGTGTTAAGAGACAGGAAAGGCACAAGCCTTGAGAGTTATCTTGTCTTGACCATAAATAATACCTAAATGCCAAGACAAGATGATTGGATTTAACAATTTGTTAAGAAATTGATGTCATTCTAAGGCTATGCAGTATTTATTGATTTGGGATGAGCTGGTAGATTACAATTCTTGTTTCGCTGTTAATGGCTAGCATGTAAGGCTCTGAAACTGTTAGAAAAGTAATCTCCTATGAACCTATAAATCTGTGTATCATATCAGGGTTTCTGCTCTATGGCTAAAGCATTTGCCACCTCCCATAGTGCTCTTTTTAGTCTCCATTACTAGCCATTCTTACACAGCAAATTCAAAACCAAATTTGGGCAATATCATGGTGACAATACTCAATGCTAGTAGGAAAAATAGAAAGACTTGCACCTGTCTGTGCAGTTGCTGAGGCACTGTTTCAGTGAAATGACAGCACTCCCTCTGTGCCAGAGATTAGCACCTGTTACATCATCAGGCTCTTGAGCAAATGTGGAGAAGTATTTCTGTTTGTTAAAAACACCATCACCATGTACCAAATTAACAACAACCCTACCACTGACATCCTGTAGATCAGAATCACCCTTAACAAATCTGTTTTTTCATTGTTAGATGCAGATTCATATTAATGTCCCCCAAAGATCATGGAAATTATTATAGTACCATTAAGGGGATAAATATTAAATCAAACCATTAAGGGGATAAATATTAAATCAAACTACCGTTTTCCTTGGAGATTTCAATTTCTCAAGTATTGACTAGAAGACTTGTATCTGTAAAAGTGGATATGGTCAGCATATCCTGGACTTTATTACTACCAATGCACTAGATCAAATAGTAAAATTACATCCTAGAGACTTTAACATCATTCAACTTGCCCCTACTAACTTATGCCCTGCCTGCACCTCATCTCCCTCCTTTTTATCCCTGGTTAACTCTAACCACAAATCAGTTATCTTCTCTGTCAGGCCTAGTGGTACCAACTCATCAAACAAGTACAGGCCATTCTCTTGTCTCTGCTTATCTTAACCTGGCCAATGCGCTGACACCATCCCCCATGCCGGTATTATTGAAAAAAATAGAGAAATTTAAAGAAAATGCCTATGTGGTCTATTGGATTGCAAATTGGCTATGCAACAGCTATGAAAGTTCATGGTTCCCTTTCTGAATATAAAAATTAAATACTACGGGTCTATATTAGAACATCAAAGTTTCAAAACTTCGGATGTTCTAATATCGACTCCTATTCAGTGAAAACTGAAAACATCGAACATACAGAACAGCAAATTTTTTTCCTAGGGAAAATATTTGCTGTTCCAAAACACATACACACAACACAAGCACACCAAACAAACATCAATCCACACATATACCTAAAATCTTACACCTAACCCTACACTAAACTATACACACACCACTAACTATCCACTTACCTTAACCCAAACCCTAACCCTAAGGTCCGTCACTATCACACACTCACCTCACCTGCGCCCAACCCTAACTCACCTACCCCACCCTAACCCCCATGTCCACACACAATCGCACACTTACCTGACCTGCGCCCTAACCCTAACTCACCTAACCCAGCTAATCCTCATGTCCAC
This sequence comes from Protopterus annectens, assembly GCF_019279795.1. Lineage (NCBI taxonomy): Eukaryota > Metazoa > Chordata > Ceratodontiformes > Protopteridae > Protopterus > Protopterus annectens. The sequence continues at coordinate 1,613,496,132 of NC_056732.1, read as the reverse complement.
ACAATTGCACCCATACCTAACCCGCGCCCTAACCCTAACTCACCTAACCCGCCCTAACCCTTATGTCCACACAATCACACACATACCTAACCTGCACCCTAACCCTAACTAACCTAACCCACACTCAATTGTACACTTACCTGAACCCAACCCATAACTTTCCACCTCAGCGCTGAAAATACCAAAGCAACAGAAATCGACAACCAAATTTTTTCCCTAGGAAAAAATTTGTTTTTCTGCTGCTTCGATATTTTCAGCTTTCTCTGAATAGGGGTCAATATTAGAATATTCGAAGTTTTGAAACTTAGATGTTCTAATATAGACCCAATACTACTAGGTGCCACAGGTATAAGTAATGTGATCTTTCCAATTTAGCATACATTTTGCATACATCCAAGTAGGATCGTGGTTGACTAATTTTTTTTCAATGACTGCAAGCTGAGCATTGTTATCCAATCATCCAGTGATACTAAACTGCTTCAACAAGGGATGGAATATGCACTTAACTGGTGTAGCGAAAGCAGTTAAATGCAAACAGGTGCATGATAATACCATTCAGCAAAACAACAGCTCCTACCCTGTATAAGTGGTACTTCTCTTCAGATAGGTAGAATGCTGAGTCCAAGGTACTTATGTGATTCTCATTCTATTATCATGTTTCTGCCATAGACAAAAAGTCTTTCTGTTAGGCTCAGTTCATTTCCAGGAGAATACCTTCAAGATCAAAAGAAGTTGTCTTGCCACTATGCTCTTCCCTTATCAGACCCATCATCAAATCCAATGTCCCTAATGGTATGTACAAATCCAAGCATATCACTCACTGGAGAAGATCCAGTGATGTTTAACCAAGAAAATTAAAGGCATTAAATTCTTTGACTATCTTGAAAGATAAGCACTTGTACTAGGGATCTAAATTTACACCAACAAATAAACACAACTTGGCGGAGGGATAAGTTCTTAACTCAGTGTATTCTCAGCCTATGGAATAAGTTGCCAATGCATGCCAAGCAAAATATTACTTTCTCTACATTTAAGGCTAGCTTTGATGACTGGATGGGTAAACACAATGTAAACACTAGGGTTATCATGTATGGCCTTACTCACTTTTTGAAGTGAGTAGTATTAAGTGCTTGTAAAGTTTCGCAATGATTTTAAAGTTTATCTGTTTCAAGATGGGTAGGGATAAGCATCTTGCAGTTCCTATTATAACATGCATAGTATACATGTTTTCATTCCATTTCCTTTGCTTGTGTTTGTTTGTGTCTCTGTTTCCTGCTGCTCAAAGGTTTTGGAATGGGGTTCTTGCAGAACCAGTACAAGCTCTCAGTGCTTTCTTCTTTCTAACAATGGTACTGAGGTCTGACGCCTTGCAGAGGAGATAGGCTACTTTTCTTTTCACATGGTTAAGATCAGATACAGTTAATCACAGATATAAGGATGCATGTTATACCATTTATGCTGGTAATCTTTAAAGAAAATATCATATAAAATATGTTTAAATTTACACTGAATAGCTGTGCAGAATGCCGATTTAAGGAATTGATGCTTGGTATCTGTTAATTATTCCATCAGTTCTATTTGTCAGAGAAGTTCTTGGCCTGAAGCAGATTGCCCATCAGGGCATTACCTGAGGATGGTATTTACTGTTCTGGCAATGCTCTTAGTACTGTAAGGTTAGCCTTTTACAAACAAACAAGTCTTTTTGCTTATTATAGTGATTTTGTTGTTCAAACTTTGAAAAATATTGTTGTTTTCAATTTTTATTCTTCTGGCACTTGGATTGTCTTTGGACAGACAAGATTTGCTTATAAATGTTCTTGAATTTTAAACTTTGTTTATTCAAATTTGCCTGAGTCAGACTGTACCTTAACACATAACATTTTGTACTATTTTTCTTTTTTTTGGTTATTTACAATAAATGTTCAAATTATATATTTATAAACTGTTTAAAAATATAAGCTTTTAAATAAATGTGAAATTGCATTTTATAATAGGTCACTCAAGAGGCAGGCGGTTCTAAATCAGGTAAGGTTCAGCTTCACTACAATATACAGAAGTGATAAGTCACATTGTCATATTGGACATTCTAGTTAGTCATCTGTGAATTGTACCACGTGTCTTGTACTTGCTTCTTTTCTGCACTGAACAGTTCGCTGTATTGCAGAAGTTGCATTTAGGACTTGAGCACTTAATAATGATATATCCAAATATCCACCCATTTTCTTAACAGCTTATCCTGGTTAGTGACATTGTGGTAAGAATCTAATCATTGTAGGTTAGACTTGCACTTATCCTCTACTATATTCTGAATCTCATCCTGTAGGATTACCCGGGAATCCCCTGGCGTGATGAGATCTTTAATCCCTATAGTATCTACTGTCATTGGGCCTGGTATGTAAGACCTCCAAAGAAGGTGCCAGACCACATTAGCTGACTTCTCTCGATGTGGTGGGGCATTGGATGCCGAACTCCTTCTTTTTCACAGAGACTGAGCCCAGAATCCTATATTGAATCCTCATTTTCTGCTGAATACATCCATGCCGTGATCTTTTCAGTCACTACCAAAAGCTCATGACCATAGATTAGATAGGAGAGAGAGACTGACAAACAAACTCAGAGCTTTGTCCAGGGACTCAGTTGTTGCATCATTGCTACACTCTGGGGAAAAAGCTGCAATGCTGCTGCTGCTGCACTCATAGGTTCATAGGTTCATAGGTAGGTACTAGGCTATCAGCCCAAGGGCCTACGTAAGCCTAGCCAACAAGATTCCCTGGCTTACACCACCCAAGAAAGTTATTTTCCTGTGCCACTGTCGAGCAGAGACACAGAAGTGATCCCCAGGGTGTATTTCCTATTTCCCATCCACTCATCAAGATTTTTCTTGAAGAGTGCTAATGAAGAACTTTGCTTGACATAGATGGGTAGCCTGTTCCAGAGTATGGGAAGTCTTTGGGACAGGAATCTATACCTCCAGCATGTCATGTTTATTGTGGTGACAAGGTTTAGGTCCCTAGAGTGTGTAGCTTAGAGGGATTGGGATTTCTTTAGGTGTAGCATGTCCAACAGCTCTGGGTTTGACATAGCTTTATATGTTAGGCAGAGATCACTTTGGAGTAGGCGATATGCTACGAAGTAAAGCTGGAGTTTTTTGAGATGGTCAGTGTAGGGCATCTGTTTGAGGCCAGTAATCCTCTTTGTGAGGTACTTCTGTGGCCTTTCTAGCTGCTGCAGATGTCTTGTGAGGTAAATTCCAAAAGGGGCATTGTACTCTATAATGGGTCTAATGAGTGTCGAGTAGAGGGGAACAATGGCCTCTTTTTTCCTGGATGAGAACCCTTTTATGATGAGGTGTGCCATGTAGAAGGACTTCAAGACTACTGTTGTGATGTGACAATCAAAGGACAGACTACTGTCCACCTGGGTCCCAAGGTCTCTGATCACACATTTGGTGTTAAGTAGACTGCTGTCTATGTAGTAGTTCATGGGTACAGATTTTTTACCAAAGGGGATGACAATCCACTTTTTGGCATTGAGCTTGTGGCCATGGCTCTGACATCAGGTATCTGTCTCAACAAGGCCCTTCTGTAGGATTTTCACATCATTTGGAGAGTCAACTATGGCTCCTAGTTTGCAGTCATCTGCGAATTTCATTAGCCAGAGGCCTTCTGTGTTAGTCTGTACTTCAGAGAAGTAGATACCAAACAGGAGAGGTCCCAGGGCTGAACCCTGTGGTACTCCACTTGTCACTGGTTTGAGGTCAGATTTGGAGTGTGCAGCTTTTACAGTGTAGGTTCTGTCAGTGAGCCAGTTTGCAACTCATCTTGTGACATAGGGATTTATACCTAGTTTAGTGCATTTAGCTATAATTCCAGAATGGGGGATGGTGTTGAAAACCTTGGCAAGGTCAAGATAGGCTGTGTGAACCACCTTACCTTCATCTACGGCTTTGGTGACTGCCTCAAAGAAGTCAATCAGGTTCAGGAGGCATGATCTGCCTTTCACAAACCCGAACTGGGTGGGATCCAGAGTTTGGAGGTTACCAATGTCTTTATTTATGAGTTCCATGATGATACATTCCATGGCCTTGCAGACCAGGCTCTTCAGGCTAATAGGGCGATAGTTCCTGGGATCAGTGGTGGCTCCCCCTTTGTGGAGTGGAATCATTGTTGCTGTACACCATTTAATGGGCACAAAGCCTGATGTAATGCTATGATTGAACATGGTGCTTAGGTGGAGAGCCAGTTCCTTCTGAAGTTCGTGTAAAATGCAGCCTGGGATGTTTCCATCAAGTTTCATTCATGTATCAAGCTCCTCATCCTCTCTACCTTCATACATGAGCTAAGTAGACCCCAGGATTAAATTACACCACCTGAGGTAGATGCAACCTCTCACCTGGAGACAGCAGGCCACATTTTACCATGACAGAACATGACCTCAGATTTAGAAGTGCTAATCTTCACCCCAATCAGATTGCATTCAGCGACAAATTGCTTGAATGTGAGGTGGAGATCATAGTCACCTGAGGTTAAGCATGTAATGTCCTCTGCAAACAACAAAGCTGCAATCCTATTACAGGACAAATGTGCTTGCAAAAGCATTTTGTGCAAACTCCTCAATAAGCAAATAAATACAGCATAGTGCTGTAAAAGAAACAGTAGCTCTTATTTTGACTTTGCTAAGGCATTCAACACTATAGCGCATAAGGAAAGAGATAAATTAAAATAGTACCTGTTTATCTATGCATAATTTGTTGGGTAATACACTGGTGAAGAAATAGAACACAAGCCAAACTGAAAGGCTGCATGTTATTCTGACAGAGGTTAGTGGTGGTATTCAACAAGGGTGTGTACTGGGGCCACTTCTTCCTGAAGTATTTTTCTTAGGAATGACATTGAGAAATGAGATATGAAAAGTGAAATATGTTGATAGCTACAAAGTAGGTTATGTAATTACTTCAATAAACGATGCCACATTTTTCTAAATGGTCTGCAAACTGCTCATGTAGGGAAGTAAAAGAAACCTCAACCACAATGTCCATAATACAGCAACATAAGATTTGGCAAAAGACATAAATTCTGATTACAAAATACAAGGTCAAATACTAGAAGATACCATTATTAAATGAATTGGGACAAAGGTAAGCAACACTTTAATTACTGACAAGGTGGATCTTTCAAAGTTAGAAAATAATATTCAGTAGCTCATGTAAAAGGCAGGTTAATCATGCCAGGAGAGCAGTGTAGAGATATAACTTGCTGATCTAACCATTCATAGGATGATATGAAGTTATTAGGCTGCTGGCCCTGAGGCCCTTATAAGCCTAGCCAAGAGTTTAGCCCATGTTTAGACAAATCAGCACCCGATGCCCCTGTCAGGCAGGGACATGGGTGGAATCCCAGGGATGTGCTTTCTATTTCCCATCCAGTTATCCAGATTGTGCTTAAAAAGGGGTAAAGAGGTACTCTGCTTGAAATGGTGAGGGAGTCTATTCCACAGATGGGGGACTCTCTGGGACATAAATCTGTCCTGCCAACAAGTCCTACTGATGTCAGAGACCAGGTTGAGGCCACAAGTGCGGGTTACTCGAGTGGAACTTGACTTGCAGATATGCAGCAGTCCCATCAAGGCAGGGTCCAAGATTGTCTTGTATGCCATAGGTCACCTCTGAGGAGTTTGTATGAATATGAGGAGAAGGATAAGGGTTGTAGTCTATCTGTGTATGGCAGATTTTTGAGCCCCTGGATTCTCATGGTGAGGAACCTCTGTGGTCTCTCCAGCCGCTGCATGTGCTTTGCAAGGTACATGCAAAATGGGGGATTGTACTCAATAATGGGCCTTATAAGGGAAGAATACAGGGATGTTACAACCTCCTTGTCCCTGGATGGGATACCCTTACTTATGAGGTAGGCCATGTATAAAGCTTTCCAATGGAAGCAACATGGTTGTCAAAAATCAGGTTGGTATCATTCTGGGTGCCCAAATCTCTCACGACTGATTGCATACTTGGGACATTGTTATTAATGTGATAATATGTGGGAACATCACTTTCCCCAAATGGGATGATGATGCATTTTTTTGTATTCAGTTTGAGGCCATGTTTCTGGCACCAGTCATTTGTTTGGGTAAGACTCTCTTGGAGGATGTCCACATCACTAGGGGAATTGATGACAGCATCCAGCTTGCAGTCATCTGGAAAAATGGTCAGCCATAGCCCACTGGTTTTGGCCTGCACCTCAAAAATGTATATCCCAAATAACAGAGGCCCAAAGACCAAACCCTGGGGTATGCCACTTGATACAGGTCTACTGCTTGAGGTGGCTTCCCCTATTTTGACTAGGTGGGTTCTATCAGTAAGCCAGTTATCTTCCCATCTGGTAACATATGGATTAATGCCTAGTTGAGAGAGTTTATCTATTATGCCTGAGTGGAAAATAGTGCTGAAGGCTTTGGCCAGGTCAAGGTAGGCGGTGTGCACTGTCTTTCCCTCATCCATGGCTTTGATGACTGTCTCAAAAAAGTTGACCAGATTTACCAGACATGACCTCTCCTTGATGAAGCCATACTGTGTGGGATCGAGTGTTTGGAGGTTGCCAATGTCCTTGTTAATGAGGTCCATGATAATCCATTCCATGGCCTTGCAGATCAGGCTAGTTAGTCTGATGGGTCTATAATTTCCCAGATCGATGGACAGTCCACCTTTGTGTAAAGGGATGACAGTGGCTGTCCTCCACTCATCTGGGACAAAGCCAGTACTCAGGCTTTGGTTGAATAGGGTGCCTAAAGGTCCTGCAAGTTCCTGCCTGAGTTTATGTAGAATGCAGCCTGAGATGTTATCAGGTCCCATGGAGGCTGTGTTTTTTGCCTTTGAGAGATCAGTGATGACCTGATCCCTACATATAAGGGGAAGGGGACAGGTACTGGGAATGTTCTGATTTACTGATGGGGGACAGAGGGGTGAAATTTTCATTTACTCTGTCAGCCAGCAAATTTGCTATATCTATGGCATTTGTATATGTGGTATTCTTGACCACCAGTTCTGAGCAGATCTGGGGCTACCTTTGAAATTGCAGACATATGTGAAGAAGGCCTTATGATTTTCTGTAGCAGATGTGGCCAATTTGGACTTAATGTTTGCTTTGGAGGATTTCACTAGTGCTCTTATTTGCTTGTTTAGGCTAAGAAGAGATTGCTTCCAATTGGGCACCTGCTCCATTTTTGTCCTGGACAGCATTTTTTTTCTTTTGTTATAGAGTTTATTTACTGCAGATGTCCACCAGACAGGTTTACTCTTCCTTGTGGAGGATGATTTAGTCCCGTCAGGTAATCCTGATTCAATGCATCTATATAAATGTTCATATAGTAATTTGGCATAGTTTTGGATACTGGTTCCAGTTCCTAGAAAGGGGGAGGGGGCTGTGAAGCTGTTTATACCATCCCTCAGGAGGCTGTAATCAGCTTTGGAGAAGTTTTTTTGTTTGATGCCAGCTAGAGGGAGGGGGGTCAGGGGAGATGGTGATGTCAAACTTGGCCGCTTTATGGTTGGATCTTACAAGGGAGGAGGATACTGCAGGAATGCTGCAGTGGTTACTCATGTTGGTTAATACCAAGCCCAAGATATTATCACCTCTTGTGGGGGTATTGACTAGCTGTTTCAAAGCATTTGCATTGACAAAATCGAGGAATCTCTGGGCATTTGTGTTCTGGCATGAGTAGTTCTTCCAGTCTATGTTTGGGTAGTTAAATCACCCAGGATCAGGGTAAAGGGTTGAATCTTGATAGATTCAGAGGTCTAGCTAGGCAGATTGGGCATCTTGAGTCAGATTTGGGGGCTGGTAGGTAGCTGTGATTTATATAAGAGTCTTGTCATTGGTTAACTGCACCTGGAGTGTCTCCTGTGCGTCATAATGTTTGACCAGCCTGGAGGTGTATATGTCTCTAATATATACTGAAACTCCCCCTCCTTTGGCTTTACTACCCACAGTTCAGGGTCTGAATGTATGATAGGATAAGTAACCAGGTATGGCTGGGGTGCTCTTCGCATCTTTGAACCAGGTTTCTGTGACTGTGCTGATGTCAGCATTTTTTGGGGTTAAGAAATCTTGTAATGAGTGCAGTTTCATGTTTTGACTTTTAGCATTTAGCAGCATGACCTTTAATTTGCGTTGTGTTGAAATTTTTATGTTGGTAGTTTTAACCTCATCACTTTTTCTAAAAAAGGCACTATGGGGAGGCAAGTGCCTTTGCCTGAAGCCTGAAGCCCAAGTAAAACAAATGCAGGCCATCTCTGGCAAAGCATCATGGTCTGTAGATCATATCTTCCCAGGCTGTCTAGTACTGGATCCCCCTGGAATGACACCAGAAACTAAGCCAATTGTTAAAGTCAATCATTTTCTGTTTGTATTGAGGCATCATTCTCGATGATGGTAGAATGCTGCTTAAGGTTAGGCACATACCTGCCTGGGACATATATTCAGTACCAGTCATGGCGTCAGCAGCACAAGGGCAGACTGGTGAGTCAGGGTGAAACACCCAACAGCACTAGTTATAGACATACCTGTCAACTGTACACATTTTTGCAGAATGTCCAGATTTTGCCCTCATATTTTTGGTCTATTTTTCATAACATTGTGGTTTTCTGGCAAATTAGTAGTAAATCATTAAAAACTGAAGTTAGAAAATAATGACATACATTTGCGTTTCAGATTTCATATCCTTCAGAAAATTCAGTCTAATACAAAACCTGTTATTCTATCAAATTTCTAAGTTTGTAAGAGCAATATTTTAAAATTGTCCCTATTTTTGGACCTTTGTCCCACTTTTATTTATGTTTTTTTTCCAGATGTTGTGTTCTAAGAGGTTGAGAGATATGGTTTCAGAACTGAGGCAGAGATGGACACAGTGCATTGCAGTACTGCCAAGCAGGGAGCTATGGGTCATGACAAGCAAAATGGAGAAAAATGATGTATGCATTATTATTCCCAGGCTATGCAGAACAGTGCAATGAATGACCATTCCATGCATCATAAATAACCATATCCACACAGGTTACGGAGTGATTAGCATGCAGTCATCCTCACTTGCTGGGTGGAGGGCACATTGATTGGTGGTTACACGTGTATAATCTGAAATAGGGTCATAAGATATAAACATAACAGCCAGATACTGTAGGACATTATGGGCAAAGGAAGATCACATCCTCTAATAGTTGTGGTGGGGATGACATGATATAGCCCTTCACAGTTAACACTGATTCGGCTTGTGGTGTTTGGTCTCAATGCAGTTCTTGGCAGAGAAAGGGAAGAGGTACTGGTCCAAGGTAGTATGCGACAATTTGGGATGCAAATAACTATAGCTCCAACCCCCATTATGCACCTAGTTATCAGCTGCAGGTCTATGTACAGTCTCTCCATTTAAGTACTATAGCCAAAGCCATCGCCTGTTGTTATTACTATTTATTATCTCCTGCATTTATGTATTTGTAGCCATATCTTGGCATATCACCCTGGGACCACAAATGCCATGCATCATGTCATTCTCATAGTTTCTTATGTTCTCAGTTTGAGCCCCTCTAGCCGTAAGCAGACAGTCCAGTGCCAAGCAAGTGTCATGGTTGCACAGAAACACAACATATCATGACATATGCCTTTCTCTACCTGTCATCCACCACAGTGCTTATTTTATTGCTGAAGCATTTTACCAGGCAGAACTCCTTCCATAAGTTTGGGAAGACCCATGCCTAGTGATGTGTTACTGAAATACCACTATTACCAATCTGCAAGCATCAACGCACAAAATGGCACCACCACTGTGTCTGAACTGCTGGTAGTGTAAAAGGTGCTCTCCATACATGTCACACTATAGATGTCCAGTGCATGCTTGCACATATAGTACATATATACCCATAGTGCTGCAGTGCTACGTTAATGTTGTTGTGCCATACTGGAGCATCATAGTCATGTTGTATTGCTGCAGAGTGGTGATACTTTGACTGATGCATGATTCACAAATGTACATCTGCGAATGTAAGAATGCCATTTTTCTCCTCAAGTGGTCCTGAATGAATGGTTATAGTTACTTCTTGCAGCTGCGAATATGGGGACCCAACCTGATGCATCCAGGAGAGTGGGATTTTCATCTTTAAAGCAGATGCCTGACATGAGCTGGCTAGAATTGTGTGTGATGACATTGGTATTCTGCTACTGACCTGAAGTGGTGCCACCCCCATCTTCTCCAGCTATGGGACACAGAGCCTACAGTGAGCATTTTTTTCCGTACCATTGTTGTTTGCTATCTTAATTGTTATATGTGTATAATTTAAGAGCTCATACTTTTCCAGTGGCAGGAAAGCAGCAACTGAATATGATTTATTTCCTCAGAAGTTGTAACACATCTCCTGGCAGCAGAATATGTATGGTATTTCTGTCATACCACTGCACAGCTGTGAAAAGCATTTGTAGCATATGTGTGGGATATTTTTTCTGATTATTTTGCCCTTCTGTAGGTCCACTTGTGAAAGAGAAGGAGGAAAAACTTGGTAACTTCCATCACCAGTGACAGCTGTTTTTGGCGTTGAGTTATGACTGGCCACCAGGTTGTCTGCAACTGGAGGTAACCTGGAGGATCCCTAGAGCCCTCTGCATCTGCTTCTCAGGAAAGGAGAAAAGGCTGCTTTCCTGAATGTAGACCTGAGGGGTCTTGTCTTATCTTCTTTCATCATTTGCAGTAGCTTGCAGCTGTCCAGATGTACCAGTAGCTGAATGCTTGTCTCTGCAATGTAAAGCAATTTCTGCCAAAATCACTGGCCCACAACACTGAGCATCTAGGTGAGTGATGCCAGGGTCTGTTGCTGTCTAGTCCACCCTGACAGCCAACTTTTCCAGGACACCACTTTCTGACTATCTTGGTGTTTTCACTCCCATGAATATCACAGCTATGCCTTTTTCATTGTCCATTCTTTATTATAACACATTTCCACCTTTAGTATGTCTGTCTTTATCCATTTTTTTTGCTCAACTTTTATGTATAGCCTCTGCCTGTCTGAGTCTGTGCACTCTGTTTGTCTATTTGGTTCTGCTATCTGTCATTCTCTCTGTCTCTCCCAGCCTTCATTTGTAAACCTTACCAAAGGTGATCTTTCCTCACCAAAAAAATAAATAAATAAATAGTTTCCCTTCCTACAGACACCTTGCATACCTTATGGCTACCATATAGTTACCTTTGCTTGAGGCTCTTCCTCCTTTCTGACTTTTCTGTACACGCCATTTCTTCACCATTTAAATGATGAACAGGACTGACACTGTGATTTACACACCCACATTGGTCTATCTGGTGTCTGCTGTGCTACGCTTCTTGTGCCACATGAGTGTGAAATGTGGCACCGTTTTGCACACTGAATGATATTTGAGTGTACAAATCTGGTCTGCCTTATCCTTGTGATGCCTACTGTGTGAATGACATGTGCTACTGTAGTGTTGGTCCTGCTGTACAGCAGCCTAACTGTTAAATACAAAAGCAAATCAGGACGACGGAAACGGCACTTGAACAGCAAAGCAATAGATTTAATGAATGTAAAGCGCTTTTCGTTTGTACAGCAGCCTAAACCAACATTATGCACTTACTGTAGTGATAAATTTGTGTTGACTCATTTTTGTCCGTTCAACATTTGGGCTGTCAGAACCAACCAGATCTGACCTTGGCACCTTCTTCAATAGATTCATAAGTCCATAGCAGTTTACTAGGCTAATGACTTAAAAGCCCTTACAAGCCTAGCATTTATTACCTGAATTTTACTTGATGTTCATTCTTTCAGGGCTGGATGTTGGCTTAGGCATGTGCCTATGCCTTTGAGTATTTTGTAGACTGCCCCTATCCATAAGCTTCATGGGTGCCACACCAGGTGTGAATTTGCAGTTCCTCATCCATTGATCCAAAATGTGTTTGATGATGGTGAGGGAAGGGCACTGCTTTCCATGAATATGAAGTCTGTTCCAGAGAAGGGGTAATCTCTGAGACACATATCTGTCTCTCCATCATGTTTTGTTTGTGTCACAGACCAGGTTTAGAGCTCTGGATCGGGTAACCCTTGTGTACTTTGTCTTGTGAATATGTAACAGTTCATCTGAGAATGAATCCTCCTTTACAAACTTAGACTAATAATATCTGTGTGTGTGAGTGTGTTTTTTGTAGTAGTTATTAAACAGGACAGTTTTTTCTTGTATTAGAAGTGGTTTAGATTGTAGTTGCCTAACACTACTTATTCCAGTACTGTTCTGCCTCTCTTTTGCTATGCAGCCTTTTCATGGGCTACTGGCACTGTTCAATGCCTAATATACATGAGATGAGCTCTATGGCTCCTCCACAATGACCACTTCAAAAATTATCACTACATGCTCAAACACTGCATGCCTATGAATCCCAGCCACTTTTTGGATACATTATATGTAGACAAAAGTAGTGACACTTTAAAGGAAATGGATGATGTTGTTAATAACTCAAGTGACCATTTAGACAGATATGATAATACTGATTATGATTAAATACCCGTTTCCTGGGCACTCTATATTTAAAATCATCATGTCACATTTCTTTTACAGAGGTAGCAGGTTAGTATTACTAAAGTGGTAAACATCATTTTTAATAAGAATGAATCCTTTCACTCTTCCTGACATCTGTGAAATACAGAAAGAAAGGAAATACATGCATTTGCTTCCTGTAGGACAAAAATGCTGAATGCTACTGACATTACATTTTTCTATGGCCCCTACAAAGGAAATGTTACACCTGTTTCATGGAATATTATTGAAACTCCCTTATTTATAACTTATTTCCTGTTGTACCCAAACTGTAGCATGCAGCTGTGACTATAGGTGAATGGAATGTCTGCTCCTCAGCAACAAATGAATGTAAAGCGCTTTTCGTTTGTACAGCAGCCTAAACCAACATTATGCACTTACTGTAGTGATAAATTTGTGTTGACTCATTTTTGTCCGGTTCAACATTTGGGCTGTCAGAACCAACCAGATCTGACCTTGGCACCTTCTTCAATAGATTCTTAAGTCCATAGCAGTTTACTAGGCTAATGACTTAAAAGCCCTTACAAGCCTAGCATTTATTACCTGAATTTTACTTGATGTTCATTCTTTCAGGGCTGGATGTTGGCTTAGGCATGTGCCTATGCCTTTGAGTATTTTGTAGACTGCCCCTATCCATAAGCTTCATGGGTGCCACACCAGGTGTGAATTTGCAGTTCCTCATCCATTGATCCAAAATGTGTTTGATGATGGTGAGGGAAGGGCACTGCTTTCCATGAATATGAAGTCTGTTCCAGAGAAGGGGTAATCTCTGAGACACATATCTGTCTCTCCATCATGTTTTGTTTGTGTCACAGACCAGGTTTAGAGCTCTGGATCGGGTAACCCTTGTGTACTTTGTCTTGTGAATATGTAACAGTTCATCTGAGAATGAATCCTCCTTTACAAACTTAGACTAATAATATCTGCGTGTGTGAGTGTGTTTTTTGTAGTAGTTATTAAACAGGACAGTTTTTTTTTGTATTAGAAGTGGTTTAGATTGTAGTTGCCTAACACTACTTATTCCAGTACTGTTCTGCCTCTCTTTTGCTATGCAGCCTTTTCATGGGCTACTGGCACTGTTCAATGCCTAATATACATGAGATGAGCTCTATGGCTCCTCCACAATGACCACTTCAAAAATTATCACTACATGCTCAAACACTGCATGCCTATGAATCCCAGCCACTTTTTGGATACATTATATGTAGACAAAAGTAGTGACACTTTAAAGGAAATGGATGATGTTGTTAATAACTCAAGTGACCATTTAGACAGATATGATAATACTGATTATGATTAAATACCCGTTTCCTGGGCACTCTATATTTAAAATCATCATGTCACATTTCTTTTACAGAGGTAGCAGGTTAGTATTACTAAAGTGGTAAACATCATTTTTAATAAGAATGAATCCTTTCACTCTTCCTGACATCTGTGAAATACAGAAAGAAAGGAAATACATGCATTTGCTTCCTGTAGGACAAAAATGCTGAATGCTACTGACATTACATTTTTCTATGGCCCCTACAAAGGAAATGTTACACCTGTTTCATGGAATATTATTGAAACTCCCTTATTTATAACTTATTTCCTGTTGTACCCAAACTGTAGCATGCAGCTGTGACTATAGGTGAATGGAATGTCTGCTCCTCAGCAACAAAGCCTTAATATCTGCTCTAAAGGCATGCCCAGTTCTCCCTTCTTGTAACTAAGTCCTGTGCATAGATAACTGCTATTAAATTAACGTATTTTTCATGTTAGACAGCTAAGCCTTTCAAACTACTGCATAAATAAACCTGTTTACATGCAGTGACTGCTATTAAAAATCTTAGATATTTTTCCAATTCATTCTCCTGCCCTGTAGAACTACATTTCATGCAAATTCCATTGTATAACTGATTTTCCATTGCTCTACTGGTTATTATACTCACATTACAGTGAAAAAAGGACAGTGCTTGACCACTGATCTTTTTCTTCAGCTATTGTGTTACATCACACATGAATTTTGTGGTTTACTATCAAAATATGGAAACTCAAAACGTTTCCACAAAATGATCTACTTCTTTATCCGAATTTGGAAATACCGAATTACCAAATTGTCAGAAATGGTAACCACGGAATTGACTTTCGAACACCGGAAGTTCCAGTGCCAAAAGTCTGTGTTACTGGTAATGTTTTTGCATGGGGGAGCAAGCCCCCTTGTGCCCCCCACACCTGCTGCATATTATATACCATGTCTGAGATCACACTACAGTGAGGAAAAGGGAACATTTCCCAATCTGTACTGTACCACAATCTCAGTTCAAAATGTCGACTGCATTAGCAAATGTGAACTCACTTTCACCACAATGAAGTCGTATATTTTCAGTTCAGTATTACGGGTTTTGGTAGAACATACGTTCGACCAACCCATTTTTGAACTGCATTTCCAAAGTTGGAGGGTAAACCAAATTTTATTTCCTACTTACTCTACCATATTTCACTTACATATACAACAGGAGCAGCAACAGACATTCAGCAGAAGTCAAGAGAAGGAAACTTCATGAGATCACCTCATCTGCCTACCTCTTCTTTTCTTTATTTACTCAGTGGGTATATGCTTACTGTGCAGTAAATTTACTACAGACTTGCCTTTAGTTTCATAGGTAAGTATTAGGCAATCGGTCTGGAGACCATTTCAAGCCTAGCCAAAAAACCCTTTTCACAATTTCTCACTAGCCACAAGGAGGGCAAAACACAACAGACCAGTAGAGAATTTGAGGCTACCCATGCAATTATCTAGGTTAACCTTGAAGGTAGCAAGGTTGCTTCTCTACTTAACATAGACTGGAAGGTTGTTCCAGAAGTAAGCGATACACTGGAAAATAAATCTATAATGCCAACATGTCTTATTTATCCACTGGGGAAGGTTTAAGTCCTTTGTTGCAGTATTAGATGTAACATTAGTCCTGCAAAGCAATAAGAGATCAAATAGGGTTGTATCTTTCACGGAACAAAAGTCCAGACATAGATCGCCATGGGAGGAGTGTGGAACAGGCTGAATATAGAGAAAGAGTGCTGCCGGTCTCTCCTGATAACTACAATTTTTGAGGCTACTAATCATTTTAGTTATGAATCCCTAAGGTCTCTCAACTTGTGTAACAAGTTTAGATAAATGCCAAAAGGTGCACCAAATTCAATAATGGATCTGATAAGATATGGATGAATGGGAATTAAGAG